>NW_027250283.1:12500-29797 GCF_030848795.1 Temnothorax nylanderi | reverse complement strand
TCCCAATCCCAAGTCCCAATTCTCAATTCCCAATTCTCAATTCCCAATTCTCAATTCCCAATTCTCAATTCTCAATTCCCAATTCCCAATTCTCAATTCTCAATCCTAAATTCTAAATTCTAAATTCCCAATTCCCAATTCCCAAATCCCAAATCCCAATTCCCAATTCCCAAATCTCAAATCCCAAATCCCAATTCCCAAATCCCGAATCCCAAACCCCAATTCTCAATTCTCAATTCCCAATTTTCAATTCCCAATTCTCAATTCCCAATTCTCAATTCCCAATTCTCAATTCCCAATTCTCAATTCTCAATTCTCAATTCCCAATTCCCAATTCTCAATTCTCAATTCTAAATTCTAAATTCCCAATTCCCAATTCCCAATTCCCAAATCCCAAATCCCAATTCCCAAATCCCAATTTCCAAATCCCAAGTCCCAATTCCCAATTCTCAATTCTAAATTCTAAATTCCCAATTCCCAATTCCCAAATCCCAATTCCAAATCCCAATTTTCAAATCCCAAGTCCCAATTCCCAATTCTCAATTCCCAATTTCCAATTCTACATTCTAAATTCTCAATTCTCATTTCTCATATCTTAATTCCCAATTCCCAAATCCCAAATCCCAATTCCCAATTCCCAAATCCCAAATCCCAATTCCCAATTCCCAATTCCCAATTCCTAAATCCCAATTCCCAAATCCCAAATCTCAATTCTCAATTCCCAATTCTCAATTCCCATTCTCAATTCTCAATCTCAATTCCCAATTCTCAATTTTCAATTCCCAATTCTCAATTCCCAATTCCCAAATCCCAAATCCCAATTCCCAAATCCCAATTTCCAAATCCCAAGTCCCAATTCTCAATTCTCAATTCTAAATTCTAAATTCCCAATTCCCAAATCCCAATTCCAAATCCCAATTTTCAAATCCCAAGTCCCAATTCCCAATTCTCAATTCCCAATTTCCAATTCTACATTCTAAATTCTCAATTCTCATTTCTCATATCTTAATTCCCAATTCCCAAATCCCAAATCCCAATTCCCAATTCCCAAATCCCAAATCCCAATTCCCAATTCCCAATTCCCAATTCCTAAATCCCAATTACCAAATCCCAAATCCCAATTCTCAATTCTCAATTCCCAATTCCCAATTCTCAATTCTCAATTCTAAATTCTAAATTCCCAATTCCCAATTCCCAATTCCCAAATCCCAAATCCCAATTCCCAATTCCCAAATCTCAAATCCCAAATCCCAATTCCCAAATCCCGAATCCCAAACCCCAATTCTCAATTCTCAATTCCCAATTCTCAATTCCCAATTCTCAATTCCCAATTCTCAATTCCCAATTCTCAATTCTCAATTCCCAATTCTCAATTCTTAATTTTCAATTCCCAATTCAAAATTCTCAATTCCCAAATCTCAATTCCCAATTCTCAATTCCCAATTCTCAATTCCCAATTCTCAATTCCCAATTTCCAATTCCCAATTTTCAAAACCCAAATCCCAAATCCCAATTCCTAAATCTCAAATCCCAAATCCCAATTCCCAAATCCCAAGTCCCAATTCTCAATTCCCAATTCTCAATTCCCAATTCTCAATTCCCAATTCTCAATTCTCAATTCCCAATTCCCAATTCTCAATTCTCAATTCTAAATTCTAAATTCTAAATTCCCAATTCCCAATTCCCAAATCCCAATTTTCAATTCTCAATTCCCAATTCCCAATTCTCAATTCTCAATTCTAAATTCTAAATTTTAAATTCCCAATTCCCAATTCCCAATCCCCAATTCCCAAATCCCAAATCCCAATTCTCAATTCTCAATTCTCAATTCTCAATTTTCAATTCTAAATTCTAAATTCCCAATTCCCAATTCCCAATTCCCAATTCCCAAATCCCAAATCCCAATTCTCAATTCTCAATTCCCAATTCTCAATTCTCAATTCTCAATTCTAAATTCTAAATTCCCAATTCCCAATTCCCAATTCCCAAATCCCAAATCCCAAATCCCAAATCCCAAATCCCAAGTCCCAATTCTCAATTCCCAATTCTCAATTTCCAATTCTCAATTCTCAATTCTCAATTCTCAATTCCCAATTCCCAATTCTCAATTCTCAATCCTAAATTCTAAATTCTAAATTCCCAATTCCCAATTCCCAATTCCCAAATCCCAAATCCCAATTCCCAATTCCCAATTCCCAATTCCCAAATCCCAATTCCCAATTCCCAATTCTCAATTCTCAATTCCCAATTCTCAATTCTCAATTCTCAATTCTCAATTCCCAATTCCCAATTCTCAATTCTCAATTCTAAATTCTAAATTCCCAATTTCCAATTCCCAAATCCCAATTCCCAAATCCCAATTTCCAAATCCCAAGTCCCAATTCCCAATTCTCAATTCTAAATTCTAAATTCCCAATTCCCAATTCCCAATCCCCAATTCCCAAATCCCAAATCCCAATTCTCAATTCTCAATTCTTAATTCTCAATTCCCAATTCTCAATTCTTAACTCCCAATTCTCAATTCCCAATTCCAATTCCCAATTCCCCAATCCCAAATCCCAATCCCAATTCCAAATCTCAAATCCCAATTCCCAATTCCCAAATCCCAATTCCTAATCCCAATTCCCAATTCCCATTCTCAATTCTCAATTCCCAATTCTCAATTCCAATTCTCAATTCCCATTCTCAATTCCCAATTCCAATTTTCAATTCTCAATTCTCAATTCTGAATTTCCAATTTTCAATTCCCAATTCCAAATTCTCAATTCTAAATTCTAAATTCCCAATTCCCAATTCCCAATTCTCAATTCCCAATTCCCAAATCCCAAATCCCAAATCCCAATTCCCAAATCCCAATTCCCAAATCCCAATTCCCAAATCCCAAGTCCCAATTCTCAATTCCCAATTCTCAATTCCCAATTCTCAATTCCCAATTCTCAATTCTCAATTCCCAATTCCCAATTCTCAATTCTCAATTCTAAATTCTAAATTCTAAATTCCCAATTCCCAATTCCCAATCCCCAATTCCCAAATCCCAAATCCCAATTCTCAATTCTCAATTCTCAATTCTCAATTTTCAATTCTAAATTCTAAATTCCCAATTCCCAATTCCCAATTCCCAAATCCCAAATCCCATTCTCAATTCTCAATTCCCAATTCTTAAATCCCAATTCTCAATTCTCAATTCCCAATTCTCAATTCCCAAATCTCAATTCTCAATTCACAATTCCCAATTCTCCATTCTCAATTCTCAATTCTAAATTCTAAATTCCCAATTCCCAATTCCCAAATCCCAATTTTCAATTCTCAATTCCCAATTCCCAATTCTCAATTCTCAATTCTAAATTCTAAATTTTAAATTCCCAATTCCCAATTCCCAATCCCCAATTCCCAAATCCCAAATCCCAATTCTCAATTCTCAATTCTCAATTCTCAATTTTCAATTCTAAATTCTAAATTCCCAATTCCCAATTCCCAATTCCCAATTCCCAAATCCCAAATCCCAATTCTCAATTCTCAATTCCCAATTCTCAATTCTCAATTCTCAATTCTAAATTCTAAATTCCCAATTCCCAATTCCCAATTCCCAAATCCCAAATCCCAAATCCCAAATCCCAAATCCCAAGTCCCAATTCTCAATTCCCAATTCTCAATTCCCAATTCTCAATTCCCAATTCTCAATTCTCAATTCCCAATTCCCAATTCTCAATTCTCAATCCTAAATTCTAAATTCTAAATTCCCAATTCCCAATTCCCAATTCCCAATCCCCAATTCCCAAATCCCGAATCCCAAACCCCAATTCTCAATTCTCAATTCCCAATTCTCAATTCCCAATTCGCAATTCCCAATTCTCAATTCTCAATTCTCAATTCCCAATTCCCAATTCTCAATTCTCAATTCTAAATTCTAAATTCCCAATTTCCAATTCCCAAATCCCAATTCCCAAATCCCAATTTCCAAATCCCAATCCCAATTCCCAATTCTCAATTCTAAATTCTAAATTCCCAATTCCCAATTCCCAATCCCCAATTACCAAATCCCAAATCCCAATTCTCAATTCTCAATTCCCAATTCCCAATTCTCAATTCTCAATTCTAAATTCTAAATTCCCAATTCCCAATTCCCAATTCCCAAATCCCAAATCCCAATTCCCAATTCCCAAATCTCAAATCCCAAATCCCAATTCCCAAATCCCGAATCCCAAACCCCAATTCTCAATTCTCAATTCCCAATTCTCAATTCCCAATTCTCAATTCCCAATTCTCAATTCCCAATTCTCAATTCTCAATTCCCAATTCTCAATTCTTAATTTTCAATTCCCAATTCAAAATTCTCAATTCCCAAATCTCAATTCCCAATTCTCAATTCCCAATTCTCAATTCCCAATTCTCAATTCCCAATTTCCAATTCCCAATTCCCAAATCCCAAATCCCAAATCCCAATTCCCAAATCTCAAATCCCAAATCCCAATTCCCAAATCCCAAATCCCAATTCTCAATTCTCAATTCTTAATTCTCAATTCCCAATTCTCAATTCTCAATTCCCAATTCTCAATTCCCAATTCCCAATTCCCAATTCCCAAATTTCAAATCCCAATTCCCAAATCCCAATTTTCAAATCCCAAGTCCCAATTCCCAATTCTCAATTTTAAATTCTAAATTCCCAATTCCCAATTCCCAAATCCCAATTCCCAAATCCCAATTTTTAAATCCCAAGTCCCAATTCCCAATTCTCAATTCCCAATTTCCAATTCTACTTTCTAAATTCTCAATTCTCATTTCTCATATCTTAATTCCCAATTCCCAAATTCCAATTCCCAAATCCCAAATCCCAATTCCCAATTCCCAATTCCCAATTCCTAAATCCCAATTCCCAAATCCCAAATCTCAATTCTCAATTCCCAATTCTCAATTCCCATTCTCAATTCTCAATCTCAATTCCCAATTCTCAATTTTCAATTCTCAATTCTCAATTCTGAATTTCCAATTTTCAATTCCAATTCCAAATTCTCAATTCTAAATTCTAAATTCCCAATTCCCAATTCCCAATCCCCAATTCCCAAATCCCAAATCCCAATTCTCAATTCTCAATTCACAATTCCCAATTCTCAATTCTCAATTCTAAATTCTAAATTCCCAATTCCCAATTCCCAATTCCCAAATCCCAAATCCCAAATCCCAAATCCCAAATCCCAAGTCCCAATTCTCAATTCCCAATTCTCAATTCCCAATTCTCAATTCCCAATTCTCAATTCTCAATTCCCAATTCCCAATTCTCAATTCTCAATTCTAAATTCTAAATTCTAAATTCCCAATTCCCAATTCCCAATCCCCAATTCCCAAATCCCAAATCCCAATTCTCAATTCTCAATTCTTAATTCTCAATTCCCAATTCTCAATTCTTAATTCCCAATTCTCAATTCCCAATTCTTAATTCCCAATTCTCAATTCTCAATTCCCAATTCTCAAATCCCAATTCTCAATTCTCAATTCTCAATTCCCAATTCTCCATTCTCAATTCTCAATTCTAAATTCTAAATTCCCAATTCCCAATTCCCAATTCTCAATTCTCAATTCCCAATTCTCAATTCCCAATTTTTAATTCCCAATTCTCAATTCTCAATTCCGAATTAGCAAATCACAATTCTCAATTCCCAATTCTCAATTCCCAATTCTCAATTCCCAATTCTCAATTCTCAATTCTCAATTCCCAATTCCCAATTCTCAATTCTCAATTCTAAATTCTAAATTCCCAATTTCCAATTCCCAATTCCCAAATCCCAAATCCCAATTCCCAAATCCCAATTTCCAAATCTTAAATCCCAATTCCCAATTCTCAATTCTAAATTCTAAATTCCCAATTCCCAATTCCCAATCCCCAATTACCAAATCCCAAACCCTAAATCCCAAATCCCAAATCCCAATTTCCAATTCCCAAATCCCAAATCTCAAATCCCAAATCCCAATTCCCAAATCACCTGAAGAGGATCCGAATTTGGACCGAAACGTCGTTTTATCTATTAATAAATTTGTTTATATTATATTTATATATATACATATATATCAGGTTAATCGACATAAATAAATATATAAAATATAGTATTTATATAAATATATTTGTTAACGAAAATATCTCATACGTATATATAGAATTGAATATTTCCAAAATATTAATTAACTTAAAAGTTTATCAGTTACCGACAAATTCAATTTCTTACAAATATTACACTCGTAAATATTAATTGTAGGCCAAACAAAAAAATTCGTGTCTTCTCTTCTACGGAATTTTTTTCGGAAAGGAATTGTCAAAATAATAGGTGTGTAGGTCAAAGCATGAAAATTTCTGCAAGAGTGATTAACATAATTTTTTACTACAATTTTTTTATGTTTATTAATTATTTTTTCATCTCTACATTATTTCAAAGATCGCTCTTTGATTATCGTGCAACGGCCTCAGATTCACGCCGAGATACCGAGAAAGCATTTCAGCGTAAATACATCGTCGATCGCGCGAGCTAAGTAAGAGCGACAAGGAGCGAGTAATATTCTCCCTCTCGCTTGGCACTGCCGAGCGCTGCCGACACACCGATAGACCGAGCGTCACTCTGTGTGCGTAATGGAGGGGCCGCGCATGCGCGAAAAACCGGGCCGGATTCACATCACTGCCCCATATCTCGCGCCGTTTCCGAGATAAATGCAAACTCTTTAACCGTTAGATTTAGAGCTTCGGAGGTGAAATACTTTTTTGTCGGCCTCGACGAGACAGAGAGAATGCCGTTTTAAACGACCCCGTATCTCGTGCCGTTTCCGAGATAAATGCAACTTTTTAACCGTTAGAGATAGAGCTTCGGAGGTGAAACACTTTCTTATCGGCCTCGACGAGACAAAGAGAATGCCGCTAGGAACGACGCCGTATCTCGCGCCGTTTCCGAGATAAATGCAACTCTTTAACCGTTAGAGATAGAGCTTCGGAAATGAAATACTTTTTTGTCGGCCTCGACAACAAAGTCTCGTCGAGGCCAACAAAAAAGTATTCTTGTAAAATTTCTCTATCTCTAACGGTTAAAAAGTTGCATTTATCTCGAAAACGGCGCGAGATACGGGGTCGTTCCCAAACGACATTTTCTTTGTCTCGTCGAGGCCAACAAAAAAGTATTCTTGTAAAATTTCTCTATCTCTAACGGTTAAAAGTTGCATTTATCTCGGAAACGGCGCGAGATACGGGGTCGTTCCCAAACGACATTCTCTTTGTCTCGTCGAGGCCAACAAAAAAGTATTCTTGTAAAATTTCTCTATCTCTAACGGTTAAAAAGTTGCATTTATCTCGGAAACGGCGCGAGATACGGGGTCGTTCCCAAACGACATTCTCTTTGTCTCGTCGAGGCCAACAAAAAAGTATTCTTGTAAAATTTCTCTATCTCTAACGGTTAAAAAGTTGCATTTATCTCGGAAACGGCGCGAGATACGGGGTCGTTCCCAAACGACATTCTCTTTGTCTCGTCGAGGCCAACAAAAAAGTATTCTTGTAAAATTTCTCTATCTCTAACGGTTAAAAAGTTGCATTTATCTCGGAAACGGCGCGAGATACGGGGTCGTTCCCAAACGACATTCTCTTTGTCTCGTCGAGGCCAACAAAAAGTATTCTTGTAAAATTTCTCTATCTCTAACGGTTAAAAAGTTGCATTTATCTCGGAAACGGCGCGAGATACGGGGTCGTTCCCAAACGACATTCTCTTTGTCTCGTCGAGGCCAACAAAAAAGTATTCTTGTAAAATTTCTCTATCTCTAACGGTTAAAAAGTTGCATTTATCTCGGAAACGGCGCGAGATACGGGGTCGTTCCCAAACGACATTCTCTTTGTCTCGTCGAGGCCAACAAAAAAGTATTCTTGTAAAATTTCTCTATCTCTAACGGTTAAAAAGTTGCATTTATCTCGGAAACGGCGCGAGATACGGGGTCGTTCCCAAACGACATTCTCTTTGTCTCGTCGAGGCCAACAAAAAAGTATTCTTGTAAAATTTCTCTATCTCTAACGGTTAAAAAGTTGCATTTATCTCGGAAACGGCGCGAGATACGGGGTCGTTCCCAAACGACATTCTCTTTGTCTCGTCGAGGCCAACAAAAAAGTATTCTTGTAAAATTTCTCTATCTCTAACGGTTAAAAAGTTGCATTTATCTCGGAAACGGCGCGAGATACGGGGTCGTTCCCAAACGACATTCTCTTTGTCTCGTCGAGGCCAACAAAAAAGTATTCTTGTAAAATTTCTCTATCTCTAACGGTTAAAAAGTTGCATTTATCTCGGAAACGGCGCGAGATACGGGGTCGTTCCCAAACGACATTCTCTTTGTCTCGTCGAGGCCAACAAAAAAGTATTCTTGTAAAATTTCTCTATCTCTAACGGTTAAAAAGTTGCATTTATCTCGGAAACGGCGCGAGATACGGGGTCGTTCCCAAACGACATTCTCTTTGTCTCGTCGAGGCCAACAAAAAAGTATTCTTGTAAAATTTCTCTATCTCTAACGGTTAAAAGTTGCATTTATCTCGGAAACGGCGCGAGATACGGGGTCGTTCCCAAACGACATTCTCTTTGTCTCGTCGAGGCCAACAAAAAAGTATTCTTGTAAAATTTCTCTATCTCTAACGGTTAAAAAGTTGCATTTATCTCGGAAACGGCGCGAGATACGGGGTCGTTCCCAAACGACATTCTCTTTGTCTCGTCGAGGCCAACAAAAAAGTATTCTTGTAAAATTTCTCTATCTCTAACGGTTAAAAAGTTGCATTTATCTCGGAAACGGCGCGAGATACGGGGTCGTTCCCAAACGACATTCTCTTTGTCTCGTCGAGGCCAACAAAAAAGTATTCTTGTAAAATTTCTCTATCTCTAACGGTTAAAAAGTTGCATTTATCTCGGAAACGGCGCGAGATACGGGGTCGTTCCCAAACGACATTCTCTTTGTCTCGTCGAGGCCAACAAAAAAGTATTCTTGTAAAATTTCTCTATCTCTAACGGTTAAAAAGTTGCATTTATCTCGGAAACGGCGCGAGATACGGGGTCGTTCCCAAACGACATTCTCTTTGTCTCGTCGAGGCCAACAAAAAAGTATTCTTGTAAAATTTCTCTATCTCTAACGGTTAAAAAGTTGCATTTATCTCGGAAACGGCGCGAGATACGGGGTCGTTCCCAAACGACATTCTCTTTGTCTCGTCGAGGCCAACAAAAAAGTATTCTTGTAAAATTTCTCTATCTCTAACGGTTAAAAAGTTGCATTTATCTCGGAAACGGCGCGAGATACGGGGTCGTTCCCAAACGACATTCTCTTTGTCTCGTCGAGGCCAACAAAAAAGTATTCTTGTAAAATTTCTCTATCTCTAACGGTTAAAAAGTTGCATTTATCTCGGAAACGGCGCGAGATACGGGGTCGTTCCCAAACGACATTCTCTTTGTCTCGTCGAGGCCAACAAAAAAGTATTCTTGTAAAATTTCTCTATCTCTAACGGTTAAAAAGTTGCATTTATCTCGGAAACGGCGCGAGATACGGGGTCGTTCCCAAACGACATTCTCTTTGTCTCGTCGAGGCCAACAAAAAAGTATTCTTGTAAAATTTCTCTATCTCTAACGGTTAAAAAGTTGCATTTATCTCGGAAACGGCGCGAGATACGGGGTCGTTCCCAAACGACATTCTCTTTGTCTCGTCGAGGCCAACAAAAAAGTATTCTTGTAAAATTTCTCTATCTCTAACGGTTAAAAAGTTGCATTTATCTCGGAAACGGCGCGAGATACGGGGTCGTTCCCAAACGACATTCTCTTTGTCTCGTCGAGGCCAACAAAAAAGTATTCTTGTAAAATTTCTCTATCTCTAACGGTTAAAAAGTTGCATTTATCTCGGAAACGGCGCGAGATACGGGGTCGTTCCCAAACGACATTCTCTTTGTCTCGTCGAGGCCAACAAAAAAGTATTCTTGTAAAATTTCTCTATCTCTAACGGTTAAAAAGTTGCATTTATCTCGGAAACGGCGCGAGATACGGGGTCGTTCCCAAACGACATTCTCTTTGTCTCGTCGAGGCCAACAAAAAAGTATTCTTGTAAAATTTCTCTATCTCTAACGGTTAAAAAGTTGCATTTATCTCGGAAACGGCGCGAGATACGGGGTCGTTCCCAAACGACATTCTCTTTGTCTCGTCGAGGCCAACAAAAAAGTATTCTTGTAAAATTTCTCTATCTCTAACGGTTAAAAAGTTGCATTTATCTCGGAAACGGCGCGAGATACGGGGTCGTTCCCAAACGACATTCTCTTTGTCTCGTCGAGGCCAACAAAAAAGTATTCTTGTAAAATTTCTCTATCTCTAACGGTTAAAAGTTGCATTTATCTCGGAAACGGCGCGAGATACGGGGTCGTTCCCAAACGACATTCTCTTTGTCTCGTCGAGGCCAACAAAAAAGTATTCTTGTAAAATTTCTCTATCTCTAACGGTTAAAAAGTTGCATTTATCTCGGAAACGGCGCGAGATACGGGGTCGTTCCCAAACGACATTCTCTTTGTCTCGTCGAGGCCAACAAAAAAGTATTCTTGTAAAATTTCTCTATCTCTAACGGTTAAAAAGTTGCATTTATCTCGGAAACGGCGCGAGATACGGGGTCGTTCCCAAACGACATTCTCTTTGTCTCGTCGAGGCCAACAAAAAAGTATTCTTGTAAAATTTCTCTATCTCTAACGGTTAAAAGTTGCATTTATCTCGGAAACGGCGCGAGATACGGGGTCGTTCCCAAACGACATTCTCTTTGTCTCGTCGAGGCCGACAAAAAAGTATTCTTGTAAATTTCTCTATCTCTAACGGTTAAAAAGTTGCATTTATCTCGGAAACGGCGCGAGATACGGGGTCGTTCCCAAACGACATTCTCTTTGTCTCGTCGAGGCCAACAAAAAAGTATTCTTGTAAAATTTCTCTATCTCTAACGGTTAAAAAGTTGCATTTATCTCGGAAACGGCGCGAGATACGGGGTCGTTCCCAAACGACATTCTCTTTGTCTCGTCGAGGCCAACAAAAAAGTATTCTTGTAAAATTTCTCTATCTCTAACGGTTAAAAAGTTGCATTTATCTCGGAAACGGCGCGAGATACGGGGTCGTTCCCAAACGACATTCTCTTTGTCTCGTCGAGGCCAACAAAAAAGTATTCTTGTAAAATTTCTCTATCTCTAACGGTTAAAAGTTGCATTTATCTCGGAAACGGCGCGAGATACGGGGTCGTTCCCAAACGACATTCTCTTTGTCTCGTCGAGGCCAACAAAAAAGTATTCTTGTAAAATTTCTCTATCTCTAACGGTTAAAAAGTTGCATTTATCTCGGAAACGGCGCGAGATACGGGGTCGTTCCCAAACGACATTCTCTTTGTCTCGTCGAGGCCAACAAAAAAGTATTCTTGTAAAATTTCTCTATCTCTAACGGTTAAAAGTTGCATTTATCTCGGAAACGGCGCGAGATACGGGGTCGTTCCCAAACGACATTCTCTTTGTCTCGTCGAGGCCAACAAAAAAGTATTCTTGTAAAATTTCTCTATCTCTAACGGTTAAAAAGTTGCATTTATCTCGGAAACGGCGCGAGATACGGGGTCGTTCCCAAACGACATTCTCTTTGTCTCGTCGAGGCCAACAAAAAAGTATTCTTGTAAAATTTCTCTATCTCTAACGGTTAAAAAGTTGCATTTATCTCGGAAACGGCGCGAGATACGGGGTCGTTCCCAAACGACATTCTCTTTGTCTCGTCGAGGCCAACAAAAAAGTATTCTTGTAAAATTTCTCTATCTCTAACGGTTAAAAAGTTGCATTTATCTCGGAAACGGCGCGAGATACGGGGTCGTTCCCAAACGACATTCTCTTTGTCTCGTCGAGGCCAACAAAAAAGTATTCTTGTAAAATTTCTCTATCTCTAACGGTTAAAAAGTTGCATTTATCTCGGAAACGGCGCGAGATACGGGGTCGTTCCCAAACGACATTCTCTTTGTCTCGTCGAGGCCAACAAAAAAGTATTCTTGTAAATTTCTCTATCTCTAACGGTTAAAAAGTTGCATTTATCTCGGAAACGGCGCGAGATACGGGGTCGTTCCCAAACGACATTCTCTTTGTCTCGTCGAGGCCAACAAAAAAGTATTCTTGTAAAATTTCTCTATCTCTAACGGTTAAAAAGTTGCATTTATCTCGGAAACGGCGCGAGATACGGGGTCGTTCCCAAACGACATTCTCTTTGTCTCGTCGAGGCCAACAAAAAAGTATTCTTGTAAAATTTCTCTATCTCTAACGGTTAAAAAGTTGCATTTATCTCGGAAACGGCGCGAGATACGGGGTCGTTCCCAAACGACATTCTCTTTGTCTCGTCGAGGCCAACAAAAAAGTATTCTTGTAAAATTTCTCTATCTCTAACGGTTAAAAAGTTGCATTTATCTCGGAAACGGCGCGAGATACGGGGTCGTTCCCAAACGACATTCTCTTTGTCTCGTCGAGGCCAACAAAAAAGTATTCTTGTAAAATTTCTCTATCTCTAACGGTTAAAAAGTTGCATTTATCTCGGAAACGGCGCGAGATACGGGGTCGTTCCCAAACGACATTCTCTTTGTCTCGTCGAGGCCGACAAAAAAGTATTCTTGTAAAATTTCTCTATCTCTAACGGTTAAAAAGTTGCATTTATCTCGGAAACGGCGCGAGATACGGGGTCGTTCCCAAACGACATTCTCTTTGTCTCGTCGAGGCCAACAAAAAAGTATTCTTGTAAAATTTCTCTATCTCTAACGGTTAAAAAGTTGCATTTATCTCGGAAACGGCGCGAGATACGGGGTCGTTCCCAAACGACATTCTCTTTGTCTCGTCGAGGCCAACAAAAAAGTATTCTTGTAAAATTTCTCTATCTCTAACGGTTAAAAAGTTGCATTTATCTCGGAAACGGCGCGAGATACGGGGTCGTTCCCAAACGACATTCTCTTTGTCTCGTCGAGGCCAACAAAAAAGTATTCTTGTAAAATTTCTCTATCTCTAACGGTTAAAAGTTGCATTTATCTCGGAAACGGCGCGAGATACGGGGTCGTTCCCAAACGACATTCTCTTTGTCTCGTCGAGGCCAACAAAAAAGTATTCTTGTAAAATTTCTCTATCTCTAACGGTTAAAAAGTTGCATTTATCTCGGAAACGGCGCGAGATACGGGGTCGTTCCCAAACGACATTCTCTTTGTCTCGTCGAGGCCAACAAAAAAGTATTCTTGTAAAATTTCTCTATCTCTAACGGTTAAAAGTTGCATTTATCTCGGAAACGGCGCGAGATACGGGGTCGTTCCCAAACGACATTCTCTTTGTCTCGTCGAGGCCAACAAAAAAGTATTCTTGTAAAATTTCTCTATCTCTAACGGTTAAAAAGTTGCATTTATCTCGGAAACGGCGCGAGATACGGGGTCGTTCCCAAACGACATTCTCTTTGTCTCGTCGAGGCCAACAAAAAAGTATTCTTGTAAAATTTCTCTATCTCTAACGGTTAAAAAGTTGCATTTATCTCGGAAACGGCGCGAGATACGGGGTCGTTCCCAAACGACATTCTCTTTGTCTCGTCGAGGCCAACAAAAAAGTATTCTTGTAAAATTTCTCTATCTCTAACGGTTAAAAAGTTGCATTTATCTCGGAAACGGCGCGAGATACGGGGTCGTTCCCAAACGACATTCTCTTTGTCTCGTCGAGGCCAACAAAAAAGTATTCTTGTAAAATTTCTCTATCTCTAACGGTTAAAAAGTTGCATTTATCTCGGAAACGGCGCGAGATACGGGGTCGTTCCCAAACGACATTCTCTTTGTCTCGTCGAGGCCAACAAAAAAGTATTCTTGTAAAATTTCTCTATCTCTAACGGTTAAAAAGTTGCATTTATCTCGGAAACGGCGCGAGATACGGGGTCGTTCCCAAACGACATTCTCTTTGTCTCGTCGAGGCCAACAAAAAAGTATTCTTGTAAAATTTCTCTATCTCTAACGGTTAAAAAGTTGCATTTATCTCGGAAACGGCGCGAGATACGGGGTCGTTCCCAAACGACATTCTCTTTGTCTCGTCGAGGCCAACAAAAAAGTATTCTTGTAAAATTTCTCTATCTCTAACGGTTAAAAGTTGCATTTATCTCGGAAACGGCGCGAGATACGGGGTCGTTCCCAAACGACATTCTCTTTGTCTCGTCGAGGCCAACAAAAAAGTATTCTTGTAAAATTTCTCTATCTCTAACGGTTAAAAAGTTGCATTTATCTCGGAAACGGCGCGAGATACGGGGTCGTTCCCAAACGACATTCTCTTTGTCTCGTCGAGGCCAACAAAAAAGTATTCTTGTAAAATTTCTCTATCTCTAACGGTTAAAAGTTGCATTTATCTCGGAAACGGCGCGAGATACGGGGTCGTTCCCAAACGACATTCTCTTTGTCTCGTCGAGGCCAACAAAAAAGTATTCTTGTAAAATTTCTCTATCTCTAACGGTTAAAAAGTTGCATTTATCTCGGAAACGGCGCGAGATACGGGGTCGTTCCCAAACGACATTCTCTTTGTCTCGTCGAGGCCAACAAAAAAGTATTCTTGTAAAATTTCTCTATCTCTAACGGTTAAAAAGTTGCATTTATCTCGGAAACGGCGCGAGATACGGGGTCGTTCCCAAACGACATTCTCTTTGTCTCGTCGAGGCCAACAAAAAAGTATTCTTGTAAAATTGCTCTATCTCTAACGGTTAAAAAGTTGCATTTATCTCGGAAACGGCGCGAGATACGGGGTCGTTCCCAAACGACATTCTCTTTGTCTCGTCGAGGCCAACAAAAAAGTATTCTTGTAAAATTTCTCTATCTCTAACGGTTAAAAAGTTGCATTTATCTCGGAAACGGCGCGAGATACGGGGTCGTTCCCAAACGACATTCTCTTTGTCTCGTCGAGGCCAACAAAAAAGTATTCTTGTAAAATTTCTCTATCTCTAACGGTTAAAAAGTTGCATTTATCTCGGAAACGGCGCGAGATACGGGGTCGTTCCCAAACGACATTCTCTTTGTCTCGTCGAGGCCAACAAAAAAGTATTCTTGTAAAATTTCTCTATCTCTAACGGTTAAAAAGTTGCATTTATCTCGGAAACGGCGCGAGATACGGGGTCGTTCCCAAACGACATTCTCTTTGTCTCGTCGAGGCCAACAAAAAAGTATTCTTGTAAAATTTCTCTATCTCTAACGGTTAAAAAGTTGCATTTATCTCGGAAACGGCGCGAGATACGGGGTCGTTCCCAAACGACATTCTCTTTGTCTCGTCGAGGCCAACAAAAAAGTATTCTTGTAAAATTTCTCTATCTCTAACGGTTAAAAAGTTGCATTTATCTCGGAAACGGCGCGAGATACGGGGTCGTTCCCAAACGACATTCTCTTTGTCTCGTCGAGGCCAACAAAAAAGTATTCTTGTAAAATTTCTCTATCTCTAACGGTTAAAGAGTTGCATTTATCTCGGAAACGGCGCGAGATACGGGGTCGTTCCCAAACGACATTCTCTTTGTCTCGTCGAGGCCAACAAAAAAGTATTCTTGTAAAATTTCTCTATCTCTAACGGTTAAAAAGTTGCATTTATCTCGGAAACGGCGCGAGATACGGGGTCGTTCCCAAACGACATTCTCTTTGTCTCGTCGAGGCCAACAAAAAAGTATTCTTGTAAAATTTCTCTATCTCTAACGGTTAAAAAGTTGCATTTATCTCGGAAACGGCGCGAGATACGGGGTCGTTCCCAAACGACATTCTCTTTGTCTCGTCGAGGCCAACAAAAAAGTATTCTTGTAAAATTTCTCTATCTCTAACGGTTAAAAAGTTGCATTTATCTCGGAAACGGCGCGAGATACGGGGTCGTTCCCAAACGACATTCTCTTTGTCTCGTCGAGGCCAACAAAAAAGTATTCTTGTAAAATTTCTCTATCTCTAACGGTTAAAAAGTTGCATTTATCTCGGAAACGGCGCGAGATACGGGGTCGTTCCCAAACGACATTCTCTTTGTCTCGTCGAGGCCAACAAAAAAGTATTCTTGTAAAATTTCTCTATCTCTAACGGTTAAAAGTTGCATTTATCTCGGAAACGGCGCGAGATACGGGGTCGTTCCCAAACGACATTCTCTTTGTCTCGTCGAGGCCAACAAAAAAGTATTCTTGTAAAATTTCTCTATCTCTAACGGTTAAAAAGTTGCATTTATCTCGGAAACGGCGCGAGATACGGGGTCGTTCCCAAACGACATTCTCTTTGTCTCGTCGAGGCCAACAAAAAAGTATTCTTGTAAAATTTCTCTATCTCTAACGGTTAAAAAGTTGCATTTATCTCGGAAACGGCGCGAGATACGGGGTCGTTCCCAAACGACATTCTCTTTGTCTCGTCGAGGCCAACAAAAAAGTATTCTTGTAAAATTTCTCTATCTCTAACGGTTAAAAAGTTGCATTTATCTCGGAAACGGCGCGAGATACGGGGTCGTTCCCAAACGACATTCTCTTTGTCTCGTCGAGGCCGACAAAAAAGTATTCTTGTAAAATTTCTCTATCTCTAACGGTTAAAAAGTTGCATTTATCTCGGAAACGGCGCGAGATACGGGGTCGTTCCCAAACGACATTCTCTTTGTCTCGTCGAGGCCAACAAAAAAGTATTCTTGTAAAATTTCTCTATCTCTAACGGTTAAAAAGTTGCATTTATCTCGGAAACGGCGCGAGATACGGGGTCGTTCCCAAACGACATTCTCTTTGTCTCGTCGAGGCCAACAAAAAAGTATTCTTGTAAAATTTCTCTATCTCTAACGGTTAAAAAGTTGCATTTATCTCGGAAACGGCGCGAGATACGGGGTCGTTCCCAAACGACATTCTCTTTGTCTCGTCGAGGCCAACAAAAAAGTATTCTTGTAAAATTTCTCTATCTCTAACGGTTAAAAAGTTGCATTTATCTCGGAAACGGCGCGAGATACGGGGTCGTTCCCAAACGACATTCTCTTTGTCTCGTCGAGGCCAACAAAAAAGTATTCTTGTAAAATTTCTCTATCTCTAACGGTTAAAAAGTTGCATTTATCTCGGAAACGGCGCGAGATACGGGGTCGTTCCCAAACGACATTCTCTTTGTCTCGTCGAGGCCAACAAAAAAGTATTCTTGTAAAATTTCTCTATCTCTAACGGTTAAAAAGTTGCATTTATCTCGGAAACGGCGCGAGATACGGGGTCGTTCCCAAACGACATTCTCTTTGTCTCGTCGAGGCCAACAAAAAAGTATTCTTGTAAAATTTCTCTATCTCTAACGGT
>NW_027250283.1:0-5000 GCF_030848795.1 Temnothorax nylanderi | reverse complement strand
GTCAATGAAAATGATGACGCAAGGACTCAACGACTCAAAGCTGATGTCCAGAGACATGCTCAGGGAAGGCACCAAGCTAGACAATTAAATCATCATATTGCGCTAATTTCCAAGGGACATGAAATAAATGTGCCAGTTTATACACTTGGTCAAATGAATGTAGAATGTCAATTTTGCAAATCGTTAAACTTTGCATGTGAAAAATCTAAAGATGGAAAATTTACATATTGTTGCCAAAAGGGTAAGCTTAAATTAAAACCAATAAATTGTCCTGATTTTATTACAGAATTATACATGGGAAATAATTATGCATCAAAAAATTTCCTTAGTAATATTCGTTCATATAACAGCGCTTTAGCTATGGCTTCCATGGGTGCCCCGGGAAATAGAAATCCATTGGATGTTGTGAACAATGCTCCTTATTGTTTGAAAATTCATGGGCAATATCATCATTTGACCTCGATGGCAATGCGCCCAGCGGATGGGCAAGCTCCGCGATTTGCACAACTTTACTTTTTAGATACAGAAGAAGCTGTAAATTATAGAATGAATAACAAAGCTAATCAAGAATGTGATCCAGAAATAATGAAAGATTTGTCATGTTTTATGGTTCAATGTAATGAATTTGCAAAAACTTTCAAGATGATGCGTCAAGTTGAAAAAGATCTGAATCCAATAGGCAATAAAACAATAAATTTAATGTTGTCATTTAGAAAAGATCCTCAACATGATCAAAGAAGATACAATGCTCCACAAGCTAATGAAATAGCTGTGGTCTTTCAGAATGTAGATGGTGAACCTCCATTTGAAAGAGACATTAGGATTTATAATAAAAATTCGAACGATGTACAACAAATATCAATTTTGGACAAAAGATGTGACCCAATGTGTTATCCATTGTTATATCCATATGGTAACGATGGATGGCATTCAGAACTTAAATCAGATAATCCTAAATATCCAGGATTTAAGATAAGTCAAATGGATTATTATGCTCATCTGCTGGCACCAAGAGTCGAATTTAGCCAATTTAAAAGGGCAGGAAAATTGAGATGTCAATTTATACTTGATGCATATATGAAAACTGAAGCCAATAGACTTAATTATATTAAATTGAATCAACCTCAATTAAGAGCTGAACTTTATTCTGGATTAATGGATCATCTTGATAATCGAGCACAAAATGAAGGAATTACAGTTGGTATACCTGTAATATTACCATCTTCATTTATGGGCAGTCCAAGGAACATGCAAGAAAGATACCAAGATGCTATGTCTTTGGTCAGAAAGTTTGGTAAACCAGACATTTTTCTTACCATGACTTGCAATCCTCAATGTCCAGAAATTAAGAATAACCTTGATGGATGTCTAATAGAGTTTCGACCTGATTTAGTTGCTAAAACATTTAACTTGGATGTCAAAGAAGTTTTAAAGGATTTAATCCAAAATGAATTTTTGGAAATATTATAGCTTATGCAGGCGTGATTGAGTTTCAAAAAAGAGGGCTTCCACATTTGCATTTACTTGCAATGTTAAGTGATGAAGATAAGCCACGACTTCAAGAAGTCATTGACATGATGGTATGGGCTGAAATCCCTGACGAAGAAAGATATCCAGAACTTAATGAAAAAGTTTTGAAACATATGATTCACGGTCCATGTGGAGATCCTTCAATGAGATATCTTTGCACTGGGGAAGATGGAAAATGTTTAAAAGGTTTTCCAAAAGAATTTCGTGAAGAAACTAATGTTAATGTGAATGGATATCCTATGTATCAACGTAGAAATTTTGAGAAAAAATACATCGTCAGAGGCAAAAAAATTGACAATCGATGGGTGGTCCCATATTCACCATATTTAATAATGAAATATAATCGACATATAAATTTGGAAATATGTTCATCAGTGAAGAGTGTAAAATATTTATACAATATATTCATAAAGGATTTGACTGTGCTGCAATTGAAGTACAAGCACGAGATGCACAAGATTCATTAGAATAGATGAAGTTAACTCATTCCTGAATGCAAGATATGTTAGTGCTCCAGAAGCAATGTGGAGACTGAACGGATATGATCTGTTCATGAAGTCTCACACAGTCATAAGACTGGCAGTTCATTTGCCTAATCGCCAAATGGTTTATTTTCGAGCGGGAAATGAAGAGCAAGCTGCTCAAAGAGAGCTTAATCGAGATACTACGCTGACTGCATGGTTAAAATTAAATCAATCTGATGAAAATGCAGTGCAGTTTCTTTACACAGATATTCCTTATCATTATGTCTATGATAAAAAAGAAACTAAGTGGAAGCCACGCAAAAAAGGTGGTGACAAGATAATTTCAAGACTCTATACAGTAAGCATAAAAGATATTGAGAGATTTTATTTACGTCTTCTTCTATTACATGTGGCTGGAGCTAAATGTTTTAAAGATTTGAAAACTGTTAATGGAGTTGTTTATGAGACATTTAAGGATGCAGCAATTGCAAAAAATTTGGTGGAAATTGATGATCTTTGGGGAAAAACGCTAGAGGAGGCAATAGAATCCAAAATGCCTGTACAACTTAGAGAATTATTTTCCTACATTTGCATATTTGGAACTCCAATAGATGTATTAGCTATTTGGAATAAATACAAAGATTTCTTGATTGAGGACTTTGTACATAAGAATGTTGTTAATCCTGAAAATATGGCTTTAAATCATATACAAGAAATTTTAATAAATAATGGAAGTAGCTGTGAGAATTTTCAATTACCAAATCCAACTCCAGTAAATATTTACATAACAGAGTATAATATGGATGAAGAAAGAATACGTGGTGATTATTTATTATCGACATTAAATGCTGAGCAAAAACACGTATACGATATTGTCATGCGAGCAATGAAAATCAAAATGAACTTCATCGGTTATTTTTATTGACGGGTTTGCAGGAAGTGGTAAAACCTACTTATTTAACACATTTCTAAGTGTTATTCGAGGAAGAAACGAGATAGTTCTTCCATGTGCCTCGACTGGAATTGCAGCAACACTTCTAAAAGGAGGAAGAACTTATCACTCCCTATTCAAGCTTTCAATTCCAATTGATGTAGTGTTAAATCCAATATCAGAGGAAATTCTCAAGCTGCACGAGAACTGATCATGCCAAACTAATCATATGGGATGAGGTGAGCATGACTGTTGGACATGCTTTAACAGCAGTTGATAAACTTTTAAGAGATTTAATGAAGAATCCTCGACCATTTGGAGGAAAAGTAATTTTATTTGCAGGAGATTTTAGACAAAATCTTCCCGTAGTGCCATATGCACAGAAAGCAGCCATAATTGAGTCGACTGTAAAATACAGTTCTATATGGAGGAATTGTAACTCAGGTTAAACTAAAGCAAAATATGAGAACTGGGGAAGAAAAAGAATTTGCAAATTGGCTAATGCAACTCGGAGATGGTAAATTATCAAATACGGATGGACTACATCTCGATACAATTGAAATTCCTCAGAATTTTATATCAAAGAATCTCTTATTGCTGAAATTTTTGGTGATAGAATCACCATGGAACAGATTAAAGAAAATCCAGATCGAACGATTCTTTGTCCTAAGAATGAGGATACATTCAAATTAATGACGAAATTCTTTGTCTAATGGAAGGAAAAGAAAAAGAGTATCTCTCAATTGACTTTATTGTAAGTGATGATCCACAAGAGCAATTGAATTTTCCAACTGAGTTTTTAACTCTCTGACACCTTCTGGAATGCACAGTTTCATCGGACTTAAAATAAAAAGTCAGTGCTATAATAATCCTATTAAGAAATTTAAATACTAAAAAGGACTCTATAGTAATGGTACAGATTTATGGTACTAATTTGAAAAATAATTTAATTTATGCAGAGGTTTTAACTGGTCCTGCTCGAGGACAGATTGTCTTTATTCCAAGGATAGATTTAATTACAAGTGATTTGGAACTGCCATTTAAGTTTAAACGAAGACAGTTTCCTATTCGAGTGTCATTTGCTATGACAATCAATAAATCACAAGGACAAAGTTTAGAAAAAGTTGGGATTTATTTGCCACATCCTGTATTTGCTCATGGTCAACTTTATGTGGCATTTTCTAGAGCAACCAGAAAGGAAAGTGTAAAAATTAAGATTGATGAATTAAGCAATCAAGGACATCTAATAGAAGGAAGTACAAAATGTTTTACAAAAATGTAATATACAGAGAAATTTTATAAATTGAAAAATTATAAAATTGTATAAATGAATAATATAATAATTAAAATGTTAATAAAATATATATTAAAAATTTTAAATAAATTACATGAAAAATTATAAATATTAAAATTGTAAAAGTAATTTTACAAATAATAATTAATTTTAGTATGAGTGTAAGCTTTGGATATTTTGGGGTGTATCGCGAAAAATACAAAAACGCTAGGTTTTTTTGAATCACCCTAATATATAGATATATATTATAATATAAAATAGAATGCTGTATGTCATGTATGATTGTTGTTCTTATCCAATCTTAAAACTATTTCGACCGACACTTTTACCAAAATTATATAAAATAGGGGTAGCATTTTCCGGGGAGTGTTATAGGTGTATAGTTTTCGCTACCAATCTTTTTGGGAACAGTATCCGAAATTTTCAATTTTCGGGAAATAATTGACCGAATCTTAAAGAATTGTATATAAACGGGTAGAATTTTCCCGGGGAGGGCCATAAAGTGTATAATTTTTCGTTACCGATTTTTGGAAAACCGGTATCAGAAATTTTTTTCAATTTTTCGGGAAATAATGATCGAATCTTAAAGAATTGTATATAAAACAGGGTAGAATTTCCCGGGGAGTGCTGATAAACTGTATAGTTTTTTGTTACCGATTTTTTGGAATCGGTATCCGAATGATAAAGGAATTTTTTCGATTATGGATATTGAAACACAAATAAATGTCGTTTGAAGAAAAACGACTCCGGGCGAAGTCCCGGGTAACCAGCTAGTTCTTAC
>NW_027250282.1:0-29810 GCF_030848795.1 Temnothorax nylanderi | reverse complement strand
AGAGAGAGAGAGAGAAGAGAGGAGAGAGAGAGAGAGGAGAGAGGAGAGAGAGAGAGAGAGAGAGAGAAGAGAGAAGGAGAGAGGGAAGGAGAGAGGGAAAGTAAGATCTGAAAAGGTTTTGTTTGTAGGAGGAAGAAGAGACCCGTGAGAGTAGGTGGAGGAGCGGACGGGGAGTGAGAAGGGGAGCGGAGGGTCGTCGAGACAGAAGACTGAAGGAAGCAGAAGGGGTGGTGCAGGAGAGGGGGCGCAGGCAGAGAAGAAGAAGGTACGTGGAGCGAAGGAGACGGAGAAGACAGAGGGGGGAGATGGAGGAAGTCGCAGAGCATGAGGGTGTGGTGCAAGATAGCAGAGGAGTTAGAGAAGATCAGAAAGGTGCTGGAGGGAAGAGTAGGGGGAGCGGAAGGTGCAGAGTGCACAGGAAGCGAGGCAGGAGCCAAGTTGGAAGGGAAGAGCGGCAAGGAGGTGTGGAAGGAGTCGGGAGGAGAGGTCGTAGGAGAGAGTAGGGAAAGGGGGGAGAAAGTGATGGCAGATGTAAGAGAGGCGCAGAGAGAATCCAAGGAAGGGGGAGAGGAAGAGAGGAAGCTTGTCTGGGACAGAGGTGAGAGTATTAGAAGGTGGGTGGATGAGGAGGCGAGGAGAAGAGTTGGGTCGCCGGAGATGAGAGGGACGGAAGGGACGGAGAGGGTGGGGTATATGGAGAAGAGGGAAGGGCCACAGAAGGGGGAGGAAAGAAGAGAGAAGGAAGAGAGCGAGAAGTCAAGAAGCCTGAAGGAGAGAGTAAGGAGGCTGGAGGAAGAAAGAGAGCAAAAGAAAAGAAGAAAGAGGAATGTGGTCTGGAGGGGGCTAGACGGGCGGGACGCTGAAGAAAGAAGGGGGTGATGGAAAGGGTGGCGGAGAAGGTGCTAGGTAGGGTCCCGAGAATTAGAAGGGTCTGGGAAAGAAGTGGGGAGGGAGGGAGAGAGGTAGTGATAGCGGAGCTGGAAGATGAGAAGGAGAGAGAGGAGCTGCTAGGAAGGTATGGGGTATTCAGGCAGAGGTGGGGGATTGGGGTGGATGAGGACCTATCCTTGGAGGAGAGGAAGACGAGGTGGAGACTGTTAGAGAAGGCGAGAGAGGAGAGGGTCAAAGGAAGAAGAACGCGGGTGGAAAATAGGAGAATCTGGGTGGATGGAAGGGAAATTGTGTGGAACGAGGAGGAGGGGAAATGGGAGGAGAAGTAGTGAGCGAGGAAGGGAGGGAGGGAAAGAGTATGTGAAAGGCCGCTATGGTCAGGTCGGGTTAGGAAGGGACAGGATTGTAAAGGGTTGGGTACGTCCCTGGAAAACGCCGGCTATGTAAAAGCTATGTATATGTCTGTTGTGAGTTAAGGAGGATTGTAAAGGTTTGGGTACGTTCCGTAAAAACGCCTTGCAAACCCTGTGGGGACAAGCAATAAAGACTACTACTAGTAGGGAAAATCGTTGATAAATAAAAAATTAAAGGTAAAATTACATGTAATTTTGAATAGGACATTTTTCAATAATTATTATAAATTAATTTAATACATATAATATGTAGAATATGTAGAAAAAAATTCGTCCACCGAGCTTTGTCTGCCATCCGAAACTCCATTTTTGGGCAATAATTAAATAGGGTAACTCCGGTATATACGCCGCACCTAAGGAAAACTTAATTTATCGAGTACTATTTACTATGTTTAAGACAAATAAATTATACCAATAAAAACTTTATATTGTCTACTATATACTATAAAAAATTAAAAATTTGAAATATTTATTCTTTGTATTTAACAAAAAAAACTTTTAGAAACCCTTGCATTTTTGCCATATATCCCATAAGGGTGGGATATGTGACATTCATAGGTGGAATGTAAAGTAAATGCACCTACTTATGATCCTGATCCTATCTGTGACCACTCGCAGACTTTGATTAAACTATTAAGAAGTTTTAAGTAATTCATCTTCGAAAAGCATTTTCATCATATTTTGCTATTAATAAGCTACGATTTGATATATGGTTTTAGTGATATTTGACAAATACTCGTGAAAATGTGCATGCATGATATAAGGCGCTCGTGTCGGTACCAGTGGCAAATCGAGCGCATGTTTACCGACGGCGATAGTAGATCTGGCGTTGGGTCACGACACAGTCACAGTTTTGTTACGTTGTCAAAAACAAGCGTTGGAGAACCATTAGTGCGCAAAACTATCAGTGGACAATTAAGGAGTGCTGTGCTATTCGTGGGTTCCGAAAAAGGTTGGTGGTTTTGAGTATATAGGCGAACGTTATAAAGCGGTTCAACAAAACACGTATGGGATTCATCAGTGACAGGCTCAAGAAAACTATAGTCATAACAGTTTTCGCTGCTTTTTTCCAAAATAACATAGGGTAATTCCGGTATTTACGCCGCGCGAGGATTTACGCCGCAGAAGTCAGAAAAAAATAGAAAGAATAGAGATACTTGCTCGCAATCACACTATTATGTGCCTTTATGCCATATTAGTATTTTGTGTTGTAATTTCAGTTCTTTACTGTTAATATTAACGAAACCGTTGTGAGTTGAATCGATTTCTCCCCGTAGTAATGTAGCGCGATCATATATTACGACCTACGTAAAATGATTACTGTAGGGTGTGTAAATGGTTATTTCATAATACATAAGTGTAGAAGGATAGTAAAGGATGGAATACAGCAAAATACAAGTGCATAGCTCTTATATTCTTTAGCTTAATATCTTGTATATCCCTTCTGTTTAGGATATACGGCATTTTAGCATGCGAGATTTATGTCATAGTACAGACTCTGTAAAAATCGAAATCTCCTATGTGTTCTTTTTCTTTCTTTTTCTAGGATAGTATACCAATAACCTTTAATGTATCTATCGTTCTTCTATTTCTTCTTAAAATTTTTCAGTTTTATAATTTGTTTATCATTCTTACATCTTAATAAACTTCTTACACACATTTTATAATTTATTATGACATTTTGTTGCCTTATTTATAAACATTATTTGTAATTTTTTATAAAGCATATATTTTACCCATGAATGTCATATATCCCACCCTTATCTATTATTATAAGTACCGTCGTCTGTATGTATGTATGTATGTATGTATGTCTGACCACGAACTACTCATTCGTTAGTGGACCGAAATTTTACCAAAAGTATATGAAATAGGGGTAGAATTTCCCGGGGAGTGCCATAAAGTGTATAATTTTTTGTTACCGATCTGAATCTTAAAGAATTGTATATCAAACAGGGGTAGAATTTTCAGGGGAGTACTATAAAGTGTATAATTTTTCGTTACCGATCTTTGTGGAAATCGGTTTAGAAATTTTTCCAATTTCTCGGGAAATAATTGACCGAATCTCAAAGAATTGTATATGAAGTAGGGGTAGATTTAATTTTCCGAGGATATGAAATAGAAGTAGAAAGAACTAAAGAATGTAATAGAATTAAAAAAATTGATAATAATAAAAGGGTTTCCGATTTTTGTTTAAAAAAATGTACGTGATTGCTCTAATTTCCGCAAATTTTGAGATATCAAGCTGAATTTTTTTTTATGGATACCTTTATGGATAATTTTTTGTTACTGATTTTGGAACCGGTTTCCAAAAAATCGGTTATGAAAAATTATACACATCGCCATCCCCGAAAAATTTGAAAAATTTTGAAACCAGTTCCAAAATTTTTCTAATTTTTCGGGGATGGCGACGATGAGTTTAATTTTTTAGTAATGGACGTATTTTCTTAAAACCGATACTATTTTTTTCAGTTTTCTATGCCTTTTTAAAAAAGTCTGTATGTGTGTATATATTCCATTCGCTAAGGATGATCCAAAAAAAGGATGTGTGGTGGAGGCCAATTTCTCATATGGGTTTAATTTTTCATTAATGTACCGATTTTTTGGAAACTGCAGGTTCTAAAATTTTTTTGATTGCGAACCATTCATTCAATTAATGGACCGATTTTCTTCAAAACGGTTCCAAAATTTTTCTAATTTTTCGGGGATGGCGACGATAAGTTTAATTTTTCAGTAATAAACGTATTTTCTTAAAACCGGTGCTATTTTGCAGTTTTCTGTGCCAGTAATAAGTATTAATGGACCGATTTTCTTGAAAATGCAAAATTTTTTTAATTTTTGGAGAATAAGTTTAATTTTTCATTAATGGATAATTTTTTAGAGGGTAAAAGCGCGCGAAGCGCAGGCGAAGAAAAAAGAATTAATGAATTGATATTAGAACAGAAAGGCAGTAAATGTAAAACTAAACCCGGTAGAATTTTTAAACAAAGTAGAAAAAAGGAGGAACAGAAAGAAAATAAAATGAAAGAAAATGAAAGAGAGTCAATAAAGGTGAGTCAGCGGAGGGTGAAAACGCGCGAGGCGCGAGCAAAAATGAAATTTAAAGACTTCAATATAGGGGATTATATACATTTTTGAAATAATATTTGACAATATGCTAATCTGCATCTATAATATTATCTATTATTTATTATTTATTAAAAAAGAATTCGAAGATGTAGGTTAGAGTTTGAGGAGAAAGAATATCAAATTTGGTGCTCCTAATTAATGGGTGAGTTTGGGGAGAGGGGAATCTCCCCTCGCTTCGCGCGGGCTCAAAATCTAGTTTATTATTATAAGTGTCTGACGTCTGTCTGTATGTATGTCTGTCTGTCTGACCGCGAACTACTCATTCGTTAATGGACCGAATTTTTACCAAAAGTATTGTATATAAAATAGGGGTAGAATTTCCCGGGGAGTGCCAAGATGTGTATAGTTTTTTGTTACCGATCTTTTGGGAAACCGGTATCAGAAATTTTTTCAATTTTTCGGGTAATAATTGACCGAATCTCAAAGAATTGTATATGAAGTAGAGGTAGAATTGTCCGGGAATTACTATAAAGTGTATAATTTTTCGTTATCGATTTTTTTTGGAAACCGGTTCAGAAATTTTTCAAATTTTTCGGGAAATAATTGACCGAATCTTAAAATATTATATATATGAAATAGGGGTAGAAAAAACTATATATATATAAAGAATGTAATAGAATTAGAAAAATTGCTAATAGTAAAGGGGTTTCCGATTTCTGTTAAAAAAAAATGTACGTGATTGCTCCAATTTCCGCAAATTTTAAGATATCAAGTTAAATTTTTTTATGGATAATTTTTTGTTACCAATTTTTTGGAAACCGGTTTAGAAATTATTCAAATTTCGAGAAATAATAAGTATTAATTTACCGATTTTCTTGAAACCAGTGTCAAAATTTTTTTAATTTTTGGAGGATAAGTTTAATTTTTCATTAATGGATAATTTTTTATTAATGGATCGATTTTCTTAAAACCGGTGCCAAAATTTTTCTAATTTTTTGTTGATGATTTTGATGAAACTGGTACGAAAAGATTACTAATTTTATGGGGATGGCTACTATGGGGTTAAAAATTGGGGGTTTCATGGGGTTCTATGGGGTTTCATGGTGCTCCTAATTAATGAGTGAGTTTGGGGAGAGGGGAATAAATTTTGAGCCCGCGCAAAACGCGGGCGAAAAATCTAGTCACATATATAAGTACCTGACGTTTGTCTGTCTGTCTGACCGCGAACTACTCATTCGTTAATGAACCGAATTTTAAAGAATTGTATATGAAGTGAGGGTAGAATTTTCCGGGGAGTGCTATAAAGTGTATAATTTTTAGTTACCGATTTTTTGGAAGTCGGTACCAAAATTTTTCCAATTTTTCGGGAATTAATTGACCGAATCTTAAAGAATTGTATATGAAACAGGGGTAGAATTTCCCGGGGAGTGCCATAAAGTGTATAATTTTTTGTTACCGATCTTTGTGGAAGCCGGTACCAAAATTTTTTTCCAATTTTTCGGGAAATTAATTAACCGAATCTTAAAGAATTATATGAAATAGAGGTAGAAAGAACTAAAGAATGTAATAGAATTAGAAAAATTGTTAATAATAAAGAAGTTTCCGATTTCTGTTTAAAAAAATGTACGTGATTGCTCTAATTTCCGCAAATTTTGAGATATTAAGCTAAATTTTTTTTTATGGATAATTTTTTGTTACTAATTTTCGAACCGGTTTCCAAAAAATCGGTTATGAAAAATTATACACATCATCGCTATCCCCGAAAAATTTTGAAACCGGTTTGAAACTAATTTCTCGGGAAATAATACGTAAGTTTTCGGGAAATAATATGTATCTAATGTCCGACAGCGAGCTACTCATTCATTAACGGACCGATTTTCTTGAGACCGGTGCAAAAATTTTTCTAATATTTCGGGGACGGACCGAATCTTAAAGAATTATATATGAAGTAGGGGTAGAATTTTCAGGGGATTGCCATGATGTGTATAATTTTTCGTTTCCGATTTTTTGGAAATCGGTACCGAAATTTGTCTAATTGTTTGGGAAATAATACGTAATTTTTCGAGAAATAATAAGTATCTATTAAGTATATATAGCGACCTACTTATTCATTAACCAATTTTCTTGAAACCGCGAGTTTAATTTTTTATTAATGTACCGATTTTCTTGAAACTGGTGCCAAAATTTTTCTAATTAAACGGGGATGGGTTTAATTTTTCATTAATGGGCCTGACGTCTGTCTGTCTGTCTGTCCGCGAACTACTCATTCGTTAATGGACTGAATCTTAAAGAATTATATATGAAACAGGAATAGAATTTTCCGGGGATGGCGGTGATGTGTGTTATCTTTGTTACCGATTTTTTGGAAATCGGTTTCAAAATTTTTCGAGAAATAATAAGTATTAATAGATCGATTTTCTTGAAACCAGTGCCAAAATTTTTTTGGTTTTTTGAGAATAAATTTAATTTTTCATTAAGGGATTGATTTTCTTGAAACCGGTGCCAAAATTTTTCTAATTTTTTGGGGATGGCGACGATGTGTAGAATTTTTCATATGGGTTTAATTTTTTATTAATGTACCGATTTTTTGGAAACTGCAGGTGCTAAAAATTTTTCTGACTCCGAACTATGCATTTAATTAATGGACCGATTTTCTTCAAAACGGTTCCAAAATTTTTTTGATTTTTCGGGGATGGCGACGATAAGTTTAATTTTTCAGTAATGGACGTTAATGCCGCTGCAAGCCCGACATAACCCTAGGGACCAGCCCTAAGATATGCATTAGGCATTTTCCTCTTCCAACGAGAAACAAAAAAAGCCCAATATCTCAAAATTTGCGGAAATTAGAAAACACAGGCATTTATAATGTGGAAAAACTGAAACTTCTTTAAAATAAAAACAATGTATACATTTTTATCAAAATGAGAATAAATAAAAGGGTTGTACTACCTGACTTGATTGCCAAAATGCAACGCCATACAGAATTAGAAAAAATAATTGAAAAAATGAAAATGAGCCAAAAATGGCGGGTCAGCGAAGGGTACGTCCAAGCGATGCGCGGGAAAATTAAATATATATATCTCTATATATACATAAATTTAAGAGAGGAAAATATAACTTAAAGTAGAGAAAAAATTGTCTGCGAAGAAAAAAGTAAGAACAAAGAGAGTTTAGGGAAGCTATCTAGACTTAAAAAAAAGGAAAAGGTTTTGAGCCCGCGCGAAGCGCGGGCGAAAAACCTAGTATATATATAATCAAATGTTCCGACTGACTCATCACCGCCCAGCCCAAACCCTTGAACCTAGAAACATGAAATTCGAGGAGTATATTCCTTCCATGACGTAAGTACTCACTAAAAAAGGTTTTTTAGAAATTTAACCCGTAACGGGGTGAAAAGGGGCAAAATGTGTGTTACCGTAGCGAAGCACGGGTATCAAGCTAGTTAAAAATCAAAAACTACATTTTTAAACATTATCTAAATTAATTTTGGTAAATATGCTTAAAAGGTCAGTACTCACCGATTTTATCGTCACTTAAATATCTTGTAGTGGAAGTCTTTCTGAGTAATTCTGCGCAAAAAGAAAGAGGGACGACATTGGTTTAGAAGATATAGCAAATTAAAGTTTCACAATTTTAATACTAAAAGAAGTAATTTGTAAAGAAGTAAAAAACCCGAACTGTACAATTGATAGATTTCGTTTTGCCCTATAAGTAGGGTGGGGTGGAATGAACTTCGCTTCGTGTAGAAAGTTGCAAACTTATTTTATTAACATGTGGAACCGTACAATAATGAAAAGCAACAATTTATGTTCTTGCCATTGTTAAAGCAGAGAATACTTTGTATTTATACTTTTTAAAATATAAAATTGTATATATACTTTTATATATACTAACTATTCTCCGCTTTAACAAATTATTTCTGTTACAGATATTAAGCATTTTCACATGATGCGACTTTGCACACAAAGCGACGAAAGAAGAAAAAACGGGTTTTTAACTTTCCACGCGAACCAAAGTCCACTCCCACCCACCCCTGCTTGCGGGGGAGGGGCGGTAACCTGTGTACTGTTTATACACACATATCAGCAAATTACTTCTCTTAGAACTAATATTACTTTGTAATACCTAAAAAAAATTAATAAAATTGTAAAACTTTAATTTGCTATTTTTTCTAAACTAATCCCGTCTCCCACTTATTTCTTGCGTAGAATTACTCAGAAAGACTTCCCCTCTACAACATATTTAAGTGGCGATAAAATTGATGAGTACTGACCTTTTATGCATATTTACCTTAATTTTATTTAGGCCACATTTTCCATATGTATCTGTGTAGAAGTCATTTTATGTAAATCGAAAAGAGGTTAAATGTTTTCAGAGCATTACCTATTCATCTATTCCTATAAGATTAAAATAAAAAAAATTACCAATATATCTATTTTCCACTGAATATGCGTTTTTGTTACAGTCAAATATTGTTGTAAAGTTTGTTTCGTAAAACCATACACTAAACATGTAAGAATAATTCATTTATGATTAAAAATGGTTTTTTCCGCAAGGAGCAAGAACAATGAGACGCTTAAACTTGATTACCGGCATCTTCATATATTTGATCAGATATAAGAGGTGACTCACCTATTCTTACGTGGTAGTGTTGTAATAGCCATATTCAAGGACCTCTCGTACTGATTATTATCCTCTTTAGATTGTCTCGGAATTGCTGCGCAGGCATCCTGCGTGAAACTGTAAGTTCTTCGTTTCTTTAGGCACAACATATTCTTAATTGTTTTTATTCACGAACTCATAATGATTCCACAATTGCTCTTCAATTATTAACAAACTATCTTCTTAAAATCATCGAGGGACTTCATCGTTCTGCTCCATGTGACACGATGAATCTTCAAGCACTTTGATCCCTCATATCATATCATTCGATATGGCTTGAAGAAAATCACGAAAATCACGAAAATGAAGAAACCGCACAAAATAAATCGCCAAGTTCGCAACATAATTTAAATATTAATTCTTTCTTTTACCTCCATATAATATAAATAATATACAAATACTGAGCTCTATATCCGATTACACTTTGTACGTAATATAATTTTACATACATTAATTAATATGTTAAGCTAGCACGATTAAATAGATTTAAACAAAACATTTGTTAAATGTTGTAATGAGACTATAATACAAATATGAGATTGCTGAGACACTCGGGTAACATGACACATTTTCAATTATAACAAAACTTTATTACGAATGTTTCCATTTTTTGCGAATTTGACGAATTGCACTCAAAAAATGAATGATTGCGATATAACCATTCAGGAAAAAGTACGATGGCTCTTCGTGCGAGCTCTTACGAGAGAAGCAGAAGACGTCAGCCTTGCACAGAAGTTATAACTGTACTGAACACCGCGCTCAGAATCTTTCCTCAGGCACAAGTGCACTCGGTGATAATGACCTCCACGAAAATTACGGGGGCATCGTCTCCGCGACTTGAAGTCCCGCATGCATTTTTATCAGATGACATTTTTCCTCTTTCATAATTTGTGTTACACAAATGAATAAACTACAAATCTCTTAATTTCAAACATTTTCAGATTGTATGGTAATTTATATAAATACTAATCTGATATATATCAAATAAATAAATAAATACATATGTGTATGTATATAGTATTATTTATTTATTTATTAACATATTATATGTACAATATTTTAGGTATAAAAGATTCAGACGATTAATAAATCAACTATCAAGGAAGTAAGGAGCTACAATTGTTAGCGTTGAAATATTGTATTTACAATAAGACCAAAACTATAATACATACAACATACGATTCGATCTGTTATCATCTTTAGTGTAAATGATAATGTCAAGGATTAAAAATTAACAGTACAATATAAATTACAAATACACTATTTTATATAAAATATAAGAAAATTTAATAATGTAATAAGTATTAAATATAATAAATCTTATTAAGTCATCTTGATGATTGAATGAAAATACTTTAAGCTATATGTTATATCGCAACTCACAACAAGCGTTTTATAAATAAAATTCTTTCGAATTTCATTGATTGTATCCATAATGATTATTGACGTTATTGTAAAATCAAATCTCTCTCTCTCTCTCTCTCTCTCTCTCTCTCTCTCTCTCTCTCTCTCTCTCTCTCTCTCTCTCTCTCTCTCTCTCTCTCTCTCTCTCTCTCTCTCTCTCTCTCTCTCTCTCTCTCTCTCTCTCTCTCTCTCTCTCTCTCTCTCTCTCTCTCTCTCTCTCTCTCTCTCTCTCTCTCTCTCTCTCTCTCTCTCTCTCTCTCTCTCTCTCTCGTTTGCGTTATATAAATATAACTAATATAAAATAAAAAATCTCCGAAGCACATATTAATATTCGTTATTCACTGTACCAATGTTTGATTGTTGTAAATGTTGATCTGATAAGGACAGAGACAACTTATTATTGAAATAAAAATAAAACTATGCTGGACCGTTTTTTCAATTCCTGGCTTGTTTTACAATTTTCTCTTGAATAAATATAATAACTAAAAAGTACGTAATAAGTATTATCAATATAGTTATATTTTTGGAATGTAAAAATAAACATAGACTTATTTTTTTTAATATTATAAACAAATAAAGGTTTAATATAAAATTACTAATTCTTACAATGACAAATTCGCACTTTGCATTTATGTGAATAATCTATTTAATAAAGGACCAAAATCCAATCCCTAATAAGTTTCTTAAACAGAATTTTGCTCAATATAATGTTGTAAACTTTCAACATTATTGTACGTCTATCTTCTTCTTATATATAGACGCAAATCAATTAATTAAATTAATGTAAAAATATATTATATTTTTTTCAAAACCTATTTAAAACTCACTAAAATAAATAACTCAGAAAGATATGTAAGTAGAAATATAATTAAATAAAAATAAAAGTAAGAGTAATAAATATATTTCTCAAAAGTGTGTCGATCTTATGAGCGTAAAATTTCTTAAATGACTGATTCGTTCCAACAATCAAGATGCATATGTATACAGGGTTTATTTAACATAAGTCTCATTTCCATCACCTGTTTTAATGCATTTATAACCCACGTAAGAACGTTCATTCCAGCGTAAATATAGATTCCATTGATATTAAACTAATACAAAGAACCGGCCACTCGAACCGGAAACGTTCGAATCATCGATTTTTATACATATATATTCTATACAAGCAGTTTAATATAACCGCTAGTCCAGTTAAGCAACGTTCAAACTGTTACACCTGCTTGTAATGTCAAAAGAAGCTGCAAATTTCGTGTGATTTATGTGTCACAGGCTTTCTAAATCTTTTTAATCTGTTTCGCCGTTGCAGGCTGCTTCTTATAATGGACATATATTGTAAATATTCTTTCTTTACTTGTTTTTTATAATTATATGCTGATTATATAGTAAGTAAATTTTCTAAACAATAAAAAATAAAATTTTTAATATTTGTAATATTATTTCCTATTTTACGTTGTTCTTGATAGCGCATGCAATATTGCAAATATAAGTAAAATATATATATTTAAATGGAATTAAATCCTACGATCAGAATAATTCCAATCTTACAGAGTGATTACGTTCAGAATGCGATTCAAGAAGACAGTATGTAAGATGAATCAAAGGTGCATGGCAAAGCTACGAACCTGCACAAGCTAACATGGTATGGCAGAAGCAAGTGCAGTTATTTGTTGCGCTGACCGCTGCTAGGATGTTCTGGCCGAACCCCAGCGAGGCGACTTGTTGCCATGTAACGTGACGTTCATCGGAAAATAATAAAAAGTACATTCAATGAGGATCACGTAAAACGAAGATATCCGTACAAAATTACCTTTCTTAAAAAAAAGGTAAAGAAAGACGCCAAGTACACGTATAGTAGTGTATATGTTGTTACCTCGAAAAAAAAGAAAGTGGTAGCTTATAATTAAGTATAGGATATAGGATGTTTATTTATTTATTTAAAATTTCGAGGTCTAGCAGCGCCAAGTTTTTTTACAAGAAAAATTTATGTATTTTAATAAAATATTTTTGTTTTGTACTGTTACCTCTGTAATTCTTTGTGACCACTAAAAAATACACATGTAAACTTTGTATTTAAATATCTTGTATTCCCTTGTTAAAATTAAATAAAATTTTTTAATCTTATAAAATTGTTATCATACATTTTTTTTCTAATTGACACAATGTAAAGATTTTTCAAAGTAGTGCAACAATTATTTCTTGAGGAAATATATATGTTCTCTCTGTAATTGGCGCTGTAATTTAAAGAGATATCATTTCTTTTTTGTAATTGTAATAGATCACTTGAAGCGCGACTCTTCTTTGATAAGGTAACGTAATTTTGTGATGTGCATCACTTGGGTTATAATTTTTTGGAAATAAAGATACTACTGCTTAGATTTTTTCGAGATTTTTCGAGATACAAAGATTACGTCTACCACTTGTTACTTAGGTTTTTTCGAGGTATAATACTACCACTCTCTTTTTTTTTCGAGGTAACAACATATACACTACTATACGTGTACTTGGCGTCTTTTTTTACCTTTTTTTTAAGAAAGGTAATTTTGTACGGATATCACGCCTTTTTGTAGTATTACGCATTTTATAAACAGTATGTACAGGGTAAAGCTATTTGGAGGTATAATACTACCACTTTGTTTTTTTCGAGGTAACAACATAATACATATACACTACTATGCGTGTACTTGGCGCCTTTTTTTACCTTTTTTTTAAAAAGGTAATTTTGTACAAATATCACGCCTTTTTGTAGTGTTACGCATCTTAATCTTATAAACAATACATCTTATAATCCTATAAACAGTATGTACAAGGTGTGAAGCTAAAGGTGTTACGGACTATTATTTCTAAAGAAAACAACAATTTAATATTTTGCTTAGTTTTTTAAAAATAATAATCTGTAACCCTTTTAGTTGTACACCTTGTATATATTTTTCAATTTCAACATAAAACATAATCGCAATATAGCATAATTAATGTTAATGCTATACATCTGTAAACCACAGAAAAAAATTACTACTTAAAAATAAAAATGTAATGTGTCTGAAGTTGTTAATAATAGGTAAAATGTTTGACACACACACACACACACACACACACACACACACACACACACACACACACACACACACACACACACACACACACACAAGCAGAAGAGAGAACAAGAGAAAAGTATCTTCGCGAACAATGGAGCTAGTCGATGAGTCAAGTATGTACAAGAGCGAGATCGCAATGACCGATATGCAAGTGGATTAACCTAGTCGCGAAACGTTCACCCGTTATACTGTTGAAGAACTGACCGCATAACATTCCGTCTTTTTCTAATCCCGCTGCGAATTGATTTTCCAGCTAACGTATATCTTATGTCTTCGCAAAGCGTAACTTTTAAATCTTTTAGGGAGATCAATCACTTCAAGACGACACATTTTTTTTTTAGAGCGATTAAAGAGAAAGACAGAGAGCTTGTAAATGTCGCGAATAACGTCTTGGACGAGTATAGTAGCGTATACGTCAAGTCGGGAGGCGAATAGAAGTTAAGCAATGGAGAAAAAAAAGACAGACCAAGATATGCGAGTTAATTCAGTTATGATGTATTTTTAAAAATGCCGTATAATTTTAGAAGATTGTAAAATTTATAAGAAGCAAATAAGAAAGAGATAAGTGTAGGGATAATAAATAAAGTGTAGGGATGGATGGGTACGTTCTTTTTTGAGATATTGATTCGATTAAGTTCCAAAGCTATTATAGCGAAACAACAAACGTAATGTTTGTGATAATGTTAAGTGACAACGATATTCATGATCGTGTTAAGTAGAAAATTAAGTGACAACGATATTCATGATCGCGTTAAGTAGAAAATCTGCAAAATATTTGTTGATATGCGTATCTTTCTTTTAGTTTTAAATTTTCGACAAACAATTCGTATGTACCTATCTGTCGTCAGTGCATAAAGTGATAGGATTTGCAGGTTTCTTAGAGTACTGTTGAAGAAGATTGTAACGATATGGAAGGGAAACTATTGGTATATATAATAGGTTTATACAGTAATGTATTATAAAAACAACTACCGTTTAACTAAATAAATAAATATTAATAAAAGTAATTCATTGCAGATTATTTATAAACTGCGCTGAAACCTCGTTAAATGCTTTTAGCGCCGCATCGATTTTTTCGTTAGTCAGGAAGTATCTAATAAGCGCGTTTGTTTGTCGTAAAGCTTCTTCTCTTTGACTTTGATAGAAAATCAGCCAATCCAGACCATTAATCTTTTTCATATCCGCCTCGGTAATATAGTTCCTTTTACGTTCGTTGCATCCCATTCTAGGTGTTTCTTACGTATATTTTTCCACCACCAATTTCGTAATAACTTCTACATTCAAGTTCGCGTCTTCCGCCGCGCGTAAACATTTCGTCCGCTATTCATGCTCTTTAACACATTCTAAAAGGCATAGTTGGTTATTTGATCCTTCTGAGGTAACGTGGCTGTGTAGAACGCGATTAAAGAATATATATATATATTCACGCCAAACCGCATATATAACATCGTGTTATTTTTGGTAAATGTGCAGTATAGTGGCCTCCTCACCGATTTTGTTGAACTTAGGCTTAATCGACGCGTCTTTGCGTGAAACGAAAGAATCTGGCAGAAAAAAGTGTCGCTCTGCCCCGCGAAGCGAGATATTAACAGTTAAAGTTGACGACTATCAGGTTATGAGACCTGTCATACCGACAAGATGTAGCGAAAACGAGCATGCCCCGCGGCCACATGCGCATGCTCCGTGGCCGCACGCGCATGCGAGAGGTCACGTGAAAACTGTTTGGTTGGTAAGTCAGAAGTGTAACATAATTCGAAATGATATTCTTTCGGCGTATAGATTAGTGACGCGCTTTAAAAGTATTTAACTGTTTAAAGCGCGTCATAACCTATGTAGGTTAGATGACGCGCTTTAAACAGTTAAATACTTTTAAGGAGGTTGGTTAGTTTCCGCTGCGGGACAGGCGGCGCGGCAGGGAGAAAGCATATAGGTTAGATTTTCGTCGCGTGAAATAAACGAATTTTAGCAAATAAATATGTGGAATGCATTCAATTGGTGTTTCTTAAGGTTTAAAAAGAGTTGTTTATACAATTGAAACCCAAATACGTTATTATCCACATTGAAATGTGGAAATAATAAATGTGATCCTGTTTTATTTTTACAATTTCTTGATAACTATAAAGACGAATTATTTCAGTCTTTGAGAGAAAGTTCTTCCTAAATATGTAAAGAGTTATTTGCACCTATTTTCATTAAATTCTTATCATTTTTAATATGCTTTCGAAAGTTACATCACAGGTTAGGTAACATTTTTGCTGTGTCGCCCGTGTATAAGAGAGAGACAAGAGTATAACTTCAATAATTAATTACTCGACAACCATGCAGACGGTTGTCTTCAACTTTGGCATGAAGACAGATTCCCCATAGACGAATATCCTCCATAAATTTGAACTAATTCTTATCAAATTGATTTTACTAACCACCCTCCTTAAAGAGCGTCACTAATGTATACGCCAAAGGCGTGTCCTAAAATTAGTGAGGAGGCCAAGCCCCCCCCCCCCCGCTCACACTTCTAGGTTCACTTACACTGATCATGGGGGGGGTGCAGGGGGGGGCGAAGCCCCCCCGCCCACGCATGTACTTTGATATATTATATAGGATATATTGACGAGTAGGGATGCAATAATATTAACATAATTTATGATAGACAAATTAATAAATTATTTAATAGAACAACAAAATACATTATCCAAAGTGCAATAATAAATTAAAATTAAACAGAAATAATTTCTCATTTCGTTGTCGAAAAGTATTATATGAGAAAAATAAGCATAAAAAATATGTGAAGAAACAATGCACATTGAAAGGAAGTGTTAGATTTAATACATGGTTTAGCAGATCTAACTTAAACTTGAAATTATGTAGCCTCCGAGACATCTGCTTCATCGTCCACAGTCTTCGGTGGATACAATTCAGCAATTGCACGGAAAAAACTGCTTAAGCGATCTTCATAAGCATGAACGCGTTTGAAGAGATATTCAGCTAAATATCCCACTAAATGCGAAGAACGCGTTCCATACCGTGGGATATTAGCCCTTAATTCTCTCCAAACACGTTCAATATGCTGAGTGTGGGCTCCTAAATAGACAAACAAATAGAAATTAGTAATGCTAAGTTTAGTGTTGTGTATTTCGAATGCATATGTTGCTCTTTATATATTTATATATTTACTGTTAGATGTTGGAAGCCTTCACTGTTTAAACAGTTGTACGACTTCCAACACTCTGACATTATCGTCGTCCCAGGTAGAATCCACTCCTTGATCAGCTCAAGCAGAGTTTTCTCCGTGCGGTCTTGCACTGGCACAATAAAAATTTTTTTGTGCCACGTTCGTATCCACCGAAAATCCACTTTCCCTCGATTATTCGGCCACGATTGTATTTCCTTTTGCCGATTTTTGCTTCGTCTATTTCGACGATTATATTGGGCCCTCCAAGTTTCGCTGAATTCTTTTCGGCCTAATATATGCAAACCTATTATATTTAACATAACAAATTCTATAAATATACATCTATTTAACATATATTCATTGTATTAAGTATATTAAATTATACTTACTTCTCGGCAAAAAGAAATCCAGTCAACAACCGAGTGCCGAGTAAGTTGCAATTCTGTGCACAAAAACATTTGTCTCGGAGGTCTTAATATAATAAAATATGCAGTCATCCTGCATATTGTTTCCAGGCTTAAGTTAGATTTGCTGAACCATGTATCAAATCTAACACTTCCTTTAAATGTGCATTGTTTCTTCACATATTTTTTATGTTTATTTTTCTCATATAATACCTTTCGACAACGAAATGAGAAATTATCTCTGTTTAACTTTAATTTATTATTGCACTTTGGACAACATATTTCGTTACTTATTACATTATGTTCTATTAAATAGTTTATTAATTTGTCTTTATCGTGAGTCAATAGTACAGAGAAATTAAACAAAAAATGTCAAATCTGCGGAATAATTCGCATGTAGCTAAATTTTTGAATGGACCTTTATTTCGTCGTTAAAAACAATATGTGAAAAGTCCCCATTGATGTGACCCCTGCTAAAAATTTTACAGAGGGTCAAAGGTAAAGAAAAACAGTTTTTCGCGAATATCTCTTTATTCATTAGTCCTACGGCAAAAATAGTTATTACATTTGTAGCTTATAAAATTCTCTACAAAAAATGTTCTATAAGTTTTTTTCGTACAAGGAATACTTTTCACGTAATAAATTTTTGCAAGATATACTCTGCGCGGTAAATTTACGGAGCGCGCTGACAGACGTCAAATAAATTGAAGCGTCGCACGCGCGCACAAAAAATGTAATATCTTTCGAACGAATTATCGTACAGAAATGATCAAAGAATTGTTGAAAAGCTGAAACTTTCAGCTTTTTAATGCAATTTGGTTCGTTATTCTACAATAATTTTTGAAAATTCTACGATGGTTTAAACAAAATGTTACACACATTTTTTGCCTTTTTTCATAAAATCAGTCACAAGTAGGTTCCAAATTGTTAAAAAAAAAACGCCAGCAGGATATTACAGTATATACTTCATACTTTGACCCTACCAGAGGAAAAAAATTACAAAAATTTTTTGCTTTAAAATCAAGCTATTGACATTTTCAGTAATTTTTAAAATTTTTGATGAAACGTTAAAATTAAAATCGTCATAACTTGGCGAAAAATTGCGCTAGAAAAAATTTTAAAAAAGCAATCAAAAGCTTGAAATGTCTACTTTTAGGTCCTACATTGCAATATTCCTCATTTTCTTGCATTTTTATTTATTTATGTAAATATGCGAGTTGTCGCGAAAAATCTTGTTTAAACAAAGGACTATATATTTACTTATAGTAGTTTTGTATACAAATTTACGTTTCTCAGAGATAATGCACTGTTTTCCACACCACCTCGAAGGTACAGTGCTAACCGTGTTTTTTTAACGTGGTGTCCCCATTAGGCCTAATCCACTGTTTTTCTAAGAGAAATGAAACAAATCAATTTCCATGGCAAACATTCTTTTGCAAACGTGAAAATTCACAAATTTTGCTATTAAGTCTCTGCTTCTTCTTCAATTCCCTCCGTTGGGTCGATATCCATAACTTTCGGGTCAACTTCTTCAATTTCCATGGCTTCCGCCAAGAAATCTGCAGGTTTGTCTGCAGATGCAATGGGAACATCACGTAAAAAAAACGACGTTTTTAACGACGAAATAAAGGTCCATGCAAAAATTTAGCTACATGCGAATTATTCCGCAGAAAAATCCTAATGTCCCTGTACTACAATGCCAAAAACTCGTGCAGCTGCATTTTGGCACGATAACTTATGACAGAACAAAAGAATATCATTTCGAATTATGTTACACTTCTGACTTACCAACCAAACAGTTGTCACGTGCGGCCTCTTGCATGCGCGTGCGGCCACGGAGCATGCGCATGTGGTCGCGGGGAGTAGGTAAACTAGGCCGATTCTACCCCACCTTGGGACTGGAGATGCCAGTTCTGGGACGCGGCTCAATCAGATTCCTAACCGCGTTTTCGGGCGCTGCGAGGGGGGGAGGGGAAGGGGTACCGCGTTTTCGCCGCGCCGCGGGGTCCACGTGCAACGGCCGCGTCGGTCCTCTTCTCGTTCGCGTTATCTCCCCCGTTCGAAGCTCTCGCTCCCGGCCCCCGTTCGCGCGGTCTCTCGCGCTCCCGGCCCCCGTTCGCGCGCGTCTTCTCGTTCGCGGCCCCGTTCGCGTTCTCGCTCACGATCGCGTATCTTTTCTTCGCCAACGATATTTAATCGTTTAGATCTTCGCGATATTTAATTTTTAATATTACATTTAAGTAAACGATATACAAAGACAGCTTAATTCTAATGACAGGGAATGGGATAAACGGTAAATGAAAAGTAAAAATCGTTTAAACTTTTTACCATATTATATACTTATTTATTTGTCATGTGGCATGAATTTTGTGTCAACAAGAATTCATACAAATAGGTTAGATTACTATACACTTTATTCCCCTGATGGGGTTGAAAGGGCGTTTTTAGGGACGCTAACCCTTTACAAAATCATCTTACATTGACTCGTTTTCTGCCGCCTAAATATATATTGCTTATAGATAAGTTACAAAATTGATATAATGTTTTCTTAAAAGCGCAACTTTAACTGAGGAAGTAAGAGAATAATGGGAGTTCAAGGCAACTTCTTTACCTGAAACACACAAATGTAACTAGATGATTAATATAAAGCAATGTTTATTCAATATTTTGTATTGGACATTACATTTCACTACACTTTGTCACACTTTACCTCTCGCGTGTAGCAATAAATGAATTAATGCCCCATCCCCAAATCCAAATAGGCTCCATGATACAATGCTTAGGGCACCACTCCTCGGAGCGGATTGCTGTTTGCGTATCAGGGAAACACTCATAAACCTTTGGACGTGCATAGTCATGATCCAAAAAACATTTCGGTTGTGGGCGTGGTTCACGCAAGTATTCTTTTTTCCGATGGCCTTTATATATATCATCGCCATACTCATCATCTTCAGGCTTGTATCGCGATACGTAATAATCGTCAATTCTGCCACGACATATAATAATTTGAAATTTAATAGGCCAAATCGGATGCACAGCACGTATATCAGTAATATGACATCTCTGCAATGCATGATGTTTAGGGCACCACTTGTTAGTGCAAGTGAGCACGTTTCGAAACCCTAGTTCTCGACCGCGAAGATTATGCACCATCGATGAACAATAACGTTTGTCTGTTCCCGCGTTGTCCATATTTTTTACACAATGTCAACGTGCTTAAACCGTTTCAAACTCTCGACTGCGCGCTAGAATCCTCGCAGACCATTTATACGTACAAAAATGCGAATCTTGCAAATAGCGCCAATGTACGGCTGCTGCATGGTGACCACCACCACAATATGTTAAATGTGATATCCTTGTCAAGAACATTCGTGATGAGATCACCTCATCGGGCAATAGCATCAAATATGATTTTTTCAAGAACATACGTGTCTCGCGATGATTTCATCGCACACGTGCAAAACTGCAAATTTTACAATTTCGCATAAATCAATGGCGCGATATCGTTTTTATACAAATTGATGAACAACGCTGTGTTTGGCAAAACCATGGAGAATGTGCGCAATCACGTTGACGTGCGACTCGTGACTCATTGGGAGGGTAGATACGGCGCGGAGACATTGATCGCGAAACCAAATTTTCATAGCCGAAGCATCTTTTCGGAGAATTTAGTAGCAATAGAAATACGAAAACTCGAGGTGAAGTTCGACAAACCAATCTACGTGGGTATGTGCATTCTCGATATATCCAAGACATGTTTGTATGAATTTCATCACGAGTACATGTTACCGTTGTAACGCGACAAGTGTAAAGTCACGTACACCGATACTGACAGTCTCATTTATCACATCGAGTGCGACGATGTGTATGACACCATGAAGCGCCACATTAATAAATTTGACACTAGCGATTACGCAGTCGATAATGCGTACGGTATCCTACTCGCCAATAAAAAAGTACCGGGTTTAATGAAAGACGAAAATAACGGTGCGATAATGACTGAATTCGTCGGGCTTAGAGCAAAAATGTACGCCTTGCGAGTAGACGGTAAGAAAGATACGAAAAAGGCTAAAGGTGTTAAGAGTAACGTCGTAGCCAGGTCGATAACGTTCGACGATTACACGTGGTGTCTGCGCGACGAAATTGAAATGACGCGACAGCAGGCTTGCATAAGATCCAAACAACACGTGGTATACACCGTGTCCGAAACGAAAATAGCTCTAAGTCCGTACGATGATAAACGATACATTATACCCGGTTCTACCGAGACACTGCCATGGGGACATTATAATATACCGTCGTAAATATATATTGTAATTACATTTAGATATTTATGTAAATAAATGACTCATTTGTATGTATAATATGTTTTTATATTGTAATAAATTTTTACAATACATTATTCTTGTGTATCCATGAATTGTGTGAATTATCAAATCCTAACCACTTTACATAAACCTCATCTCCCCTTTTGCGCAAAACTTTTTCAACGAGATACACGTCGGGATTAGCAACGCGATGTAACTCGTATTCGTAGAAGCCACCGGCGACGGCTTTTCCGCAGGAATCTTCCAACAGATACGTCACGGGATTAGTTTTCTGCACTTTGACGATTCTAAACACCTCTGTGGTCCAATTTGGCGTGTATCCTTTCTCGAAGATTGTCTTGAATTTACTCACGCGTACCGAGTCGCCCACTTTGAATCGCGCGGGAGCAGCGATCTTTACAGGGCTGTACACCGTTTTTAGGTCGCATACCAATAGTTCGATGCTTGCGCGCGTTGTAATCCGATACGAGACCCGGCAGCGAGTCGATCCATTTGTAATTTCCATTGCGCGTAAACATTTTCAACATGTTGTTCTTGAGCGTGCGATTGAATCGTTCGACGACCGATGCCTTCATTACGGAATAGGTCGAATAGTGATTGATATTATGTTTCTTCAAGAGTTTCTGCATGTTGGCGTTGTAAAATTCTTTTCCTTTGTCAGTCTGCAGATTTTTCGGACATTTTCCACCGTCTCGAATTATTTTCGCAATCGCCGTAGTAACCTCGATTCCGCTCTTGGCCTTGAGCGGTACGGCCCATGCGTGCTTGCTCAGCACGTCGATAACGGTGAGTATGTAGTGGTAGCCTCTGTTGAATCGCGTGTATGGGCGCATCTCGACCACATCCGCCTGCCACAGGTCATCGTATCCGCGCACTATGACGCGTCTTCGCGAAAATTTTCTTCTCGCAGGAGCGTGTAGTTCTTCCACCAGCCTCCGTTTCTCAGTTGATTGCTTTTTACTAGCCATGACGATGACGCGCAACTGACGCAGAGATCAGATGTACGTTTTTATCTATTCGCGATGATTCACAATTACATCTTGAATTATCTTTTGAAGTTCGTTTAGGGTAATTTGCACGTTATTCTGGAATGCGACCATCTTTCTCTCGATTTTATCCTGCCGATCTTTCAAAATTTGCACGCTCTGCTGCACGTAACGTTTATTGGCGGCATCGCCATTATCTACAGGCGGCGCTATCCGTCGAATCTTGCGCGATTTCGCGTCAAAGTCGGTGGCGACCACGCAAAGAGCGTTATCGCGCACGTAGTTTCTGATTAATCCGCTCCATTGATAGTACGGTTCCGCACCGCCTCTTCCGAGCGATGTACCAAACTTGTTGATCGGCATTTTGATGTTGATTGAATGACTCGCTGACGTGCGGTTTAATTTATAATAAGTCCAGCCTCGCGAAGTTCCTCGATAATCGACAGGATCTCGTTATCGTGACCGGTGTGACCCGCTAGGCGCGAAGCTTCGAGCAATCGGAGACGATCTACAAGCTCGTTGGGATTGTCCCAATGAACATAGTCGATCTTGTTGTCGTTTAATGTCATGGCACGCGATATACCTTTTCCAGCTTTTTTACCCGAAATCGACGATGCAATTATATGGTCGATCTTGTTGCCGTTTAATGTCATGGCACGCGGTATACCTTTTCCAGCTTTTTTACCCGTAATCAACGGTGCGATTATTTGTGTGTACTTGTATCCCCTGTTGCCATTTATTTGAGCGTGAGCATCATAATTGCGTTTATGAGCATTCGTCGTCAACAGAATGCTCCTGTATGTTTGCATATCGTCCTCCGTGTAGATCTCGTCATTGGGAATTTTCTTAAAGATCAACTCGTAAAGACCGCGTGTGCCAGCGTATCGTATGCCGTCGATAATTATGTTGTCCGCGTTGTTCACGTCAAAACGTTTATTACCGAGCATCATTCCATCGTTGCTAAAATAAACACCGTACATGGTGTCTATACCGTTTTCTTGATCGCCGCTCAGAACTGCCCCGACGTAATTTTGGCTCAATGGACTCAAGTGATCTCGCAACGTTTCTCGACCCTCAGATGTTTGCAACTGCTGTCGAACGGACGTCACGAGTGAGTCATCCGTGGTTTCGAAAACATCTTCGTTTGCGAGTGATTCGAGCATTGTGGGTTGTACGGAAGGCGCAGAGGTTATCGGTGGTTCATTCAATGGACCTGTCGATCGTTTCGATTTACGCGGTTGTAAAATTTTGGTTATTTCGCTCAAATTAGATGGCACATTTATCGATCGTTTCAACGTAACCGGAGTTGAAGCCATTACAGAGTCGTTAAACGAGGCGTTTGGTCGTTTTCGTTTGAGCTTCGGCTCTTGGTCTTCCCACGCCGTTTTATTCTCAATCTTTGACACATCAGATTCTTTGCCAACGGTGTTTTCGGCAATCTGCCTTAGAGGCTCGATGATGGGCTTAAAGTGTCTCTCCAACGCGATATCTTCCTCCATTTTACCAGTTTTCAAGGCGTGATACTTTTTGCGAATCGAATCGCTCGTTTTCGCAATTTGATTTGCTATCCTCTCGCGCTCTCTAATCTCCTCGCTGCTGTCCATGTTGCGATAACGTTGTTCAGTCGACGCGTCGACAACAACTAACCACGTTTCGGTATCGCAAAGTCGTTAAATCCTTTTCTGTATCGACCATTCGAAATCGCGCTGTCCTTGTCTATCACCACGAATCCATACTTTTGTTGCCAACATGTATGACACAATTTACTTAAATCATCGTAAGACATATCTGTGTTTACGTGATCGTTGAATACGTGTTTCAGATTGGTACCATCCTGTTTAAACAGAATCAATAAATTCGCGTTGTCGCGTATAAGATGCTTCGGTATCTTTGCATACGTCTGACAAAGATAGAAGGAGTCAACGTCCGCGTGCCGGCCCATTGCAAAGTATTCTCTTATCGTATCCTGCTTGTCGCACGCCACGTCATCAAAGATAAAAATAGAATTCGGGAGCGCCTCGCTCGGTGGAATGACGTCTCTGTTATTCGAGAACGTAAAGTAGCCAATCTCTTCTATCGGTGTTAGTATATTCTCCAAATATCGATATTTCGGTTGTTGCAACGATTTCGAGTACACATACACGTTCTCGAAACGTACACCGTGCGGACTTTCCAGCAAGCTTATCAAGACGTTTGTCTTGCCGCAATTCGACGGACCGCAGATGATACCGCGTATAGAAATCGGTAGCATGTCTCCATGTTTGCGTACCTCTTTCGTTAACTGTATCCTATCGTCAAAGTTTGTCACTTTGATCGTCCGCGATTGTCGTACAAACCGCATTTTACTCCCCTCCACAACGAATGAAAAACAGTATCGAGAAAGCAGGCCTATTTATAGAGGCGCGTAGAGCTGAGATTCTCAGTCTTTAAAATGTTTTTGCTCGTGTCGGATAACAGCGATATTTACGATTTAACCGCCGAGCAGTTAAAGTATATACCAAAGGTCATTCTACTACGACAGTTTTATAATTACATAGATTATTTGTGGGATAAACTTCCCGAACATATCAAGGCAGATTTGGAGGTTCAGCAATATCGTCGCTGTTTAATACATTATAATTTGCCGAGTCAGCAAACCCACATCGACGGTTCGCCGCCATTGATAAAAAACTGCGGGGAATGCCGCTGAAGATAGGTCGAGGTCTGTTGAATCGCGCGATAAACGCGCTTCCGATCGAATTACACATTCCCGGCTATCAATTTTGCGGTCCGGGAACTCATTTAGAAACACGATTAGCAAGAGGTGATCGGGGTATTAATCCATTGGACGCAGCGTGTCGCGAGCACGACATAGCCTACTCGCGTAGCAACGATCTCGCAGAACAACACGTGGCAGACAATATACTCGCCGCGAAAGCGCGAAAACGTGTCACCGCGAACGATTCGACTCTCGGAGAGAGAGCTGCTGCTACAGCCGTCTGGGCGGCCATGAAGGCTAAAACGAAACTCGGTATGGGTTTGAAAACGAAGAAAAAGAAGAAGAACAAGCGAATACTTCCGGTAGCGAAACGCGGCGGTATCCTGCAGATCCTGCCGTTATTAGGGGTTCTCGGCTCGTTGGTCGGCGGAGCGGCGGGAGTCGTAAAGGCCGTGAACGATAACAAAGCCGCGCAGCGTCAGCTGGAAGAGATGCAACGTCACAATCACTCTATGGAAGGTCACGGACTTTATCTCGCTCCGTACAAACGCGGACGGGGTGTCTCGAGAAAAAAAAAACGTCGAAGAGACGCTAAAAATCCCCAAGGGCGTAACTACCAACGTACAACTGCAACAATTGGCAAAACGTATGCGCATTCCATATTTTAGAGGTATTTTCATGCGCGACTCGTTACCGATCGGCGGTATACGTCGAAACAAAAGCGGTATCGTGAATTTGGATAATACTGAGGGACCGGGTACTCACTGGGTGGCGTACGCGAAGAGGGGAGATCGTGCCATATATTTCGACAGTTTTGGCAATCGTCGACAACCGAGAGAATTGGCGCAGTATCTAAAGAACAATGTAATAGAGTACAATCGCACGCCTTATCAGCGATACGATCAGAGCAATTGCGGACAACTGTGTCTGCGTTTTCTACAGTCGGTTGACAATCAATTTAAAGACCGGCGTTACGCTGTTTAATCTCAGTATTCATTCAAACATGTCACTGACATTTACGCTCACCGGCAAGAGCAGCATCCTCGCGGTAAGCTACTTTCCCGCCGTGGATTTGAGCGATGGCGATTACGAGCTCGGTCTGACAGATTTTGAAACCTATCACACAATACCGAATGTAAATTCGTCGAACAATAAATTCTACTATGACGACGACGACCACAAGGAGATTACCATTCCCGAAGGATCATACGAACTGCGTGATATAGACATGTATCTGAAACGCGCTCTTTTATGGAACCAATCCAGTTATGTCTCGACAAACGAAGATGAACCGCACCCATTGATTATTATTCGGGCTAATAACAATACGATGAAGAGCGAGATCAAGTGCGCTTATCGGATAAATTTCACCAAACCGAAAAACATTGGATCGCTGCTGGGATTTTCAGCGAATCACGTGCTGGAGTCGCGGCAATGGCACGAATCGGATGTTCCGATAAATATCATCAATGTAAACATCATTCGCATAGAGTGTAACGTGACCGCGGGTGCGTACAGCAACGACAAGTACGTGCACACGATACACGAGTTTTCACCGAGTGTGCCTCCAGGATATAAGATATCGGAAACGCCGGCACAGATCATTTACCTTCCGATCATCGTACGGAGCATTTCGGACTTGACGCTTCGCGTCGTGGATCAGGACGTTCGATTGATTGATTTTCGTGGAGAGGAGATCACCGTTAGACTGCATGTACGAAGACGACAGCGATAACGTAAGATGCTCGTACTGAACGAAGCTGAGCAGGTGCAACAGACGAGAAACAAAATTAGAGAGACAATCCGATCGCCAAAGAAGAAACTCACTGCGTCGAACGTTGAATTTCTGAAATTATTGGGTTTCGTCGTACGAAATGGCTAACATCTTAAACATTGGAGGTGAACCGATCTTTGACAACAGCGTCGTCAAGATTGAGACACACACGTACAATCCGTACGCCAACACAACGTTTGGACATAACGATGAGATAAGAATACCCATACAACAGCAGGATTTATACACGTTGCCGTGCGAGAGCTTTTTCTACGTTGAAGGAAGATTGACGATAAAGAAAAAAGACGACAAGTCTGAGACAACGCTTGCGAATAATTGCGTGGCGTTCATGTTTGACGAAATTCGATACGAGCTCAATGGAGTGGAGATTGATCGCAACAGAAACGTTGGAATAACCAGTACCATCAAGAACTATGTGTCGTTTACAAAAGACAAAGCAAAAATTATGCAAAATGCTGGATGGGGCATTTCATCCCCGGAGGGATATTTCAACTTTTGCGTACCGCTCAACACATTGTTGGGCTTTTGTGAGGATTACAAACGCGTGGTTGTTAACGCTCGTCACGAATTAATTTTGATACGAGCGCGCAGCGATAACAATTGCATTGTAGGAAATCCTGCGACGGAGCCGGAAATTGAATTGTTTAAAGTACAGTGGCGAATGCCTCACGTCACATTAAACGAGGTCAATAAGCTATCCATGCTACGGGCCTTGAAAAGCGGGCGATATCTTAGTGTTAGTTTCCGTTCGTGGGATCTGTACGAGTACCCCATGCTGCAGAGCACGACCAAGCATTCGTGGGCCGTCAAAACGGCGACTCAGCTGGAGAAGCCGCGGTACGTTATCTTTGCGCTGCAGACCGGACGCAAGAATATCATGTCGCAAGATGTTAGCGTATTCGATGACTGTAACTTGACCAACGTGAAACTTTATCTAAACTCTGAATTTTATCCGTACGATGACTTGAATCTGGATTTTGGCAAAAATCGATACGCCGTCCTTTTCGATATGCATGCGCGTTTTCGTAAAGCTTATTACGGAAACGACTGCTTTGATACGCTTTGCACCGTGGTTACATTCCTGACAAACGGACCTTTTGTTGTCATTGATTGCTCGCGACAAAACGAATCTGTCAAGAGCGCCACCGTGGATGTGCGAATAGAATTGGACTGTAAAGAGAATGTACCGGCAAATACTACCGCCTATTGTCTCATCTTGGATGATCGCGTAATCGAATACTGTCGGTTGTCGAACGTAGTGCGCAAAATCATGTAAATTACATTATCAGCAGATATTGCGATATAAGAGGCACTGATGTACCGCGATAAGATACAGATTGCTCCGTCGTTTCGTCATGATCGTACCAACGTTTGTCGATCTGTAAGGATTCGCCGTCGGGATGAAATTTGTCGTAAAGGAGGTGGCGGTTCTGAGAAACGGACCGTTTTGGCGCATTACATTTTTACATGTCCCATGCCATGGAGTCTCCTCATGAAATCCGACAAGTCATGCGCTTCCTGGTTGATTGCAAATCACCATGGACTACGATGGGAGGATGAAAACGTGCCGTACAGCATGGCGAAACACCTAATTACATCGGCCGTGCTTGGAGAGGGCGACGAGACGTCGACTCTTGTGTACGTCAAGGGATGCCAGAAACGAGAATGGCCTGATGGATCTGCTTGAGAATAAAGCGAGAAAAAATCTAAACATTGAGACTTTGGATGCCGATTACGAAGATATCGAATCTTTAAATAATCTAGATGTTACTAATACTATACGATGTGAAAACATGTTAAAAATTGCGCATTACAAAATGTATTAAAAATATTTAACTGGTGGTCGCAACACCAGAAATAATTATGATTTTTTAATAAACTATATATGTATACATAAATAAATGTTACAATGTTTTATTTTCCTTTTCCCACATAGTTTGTAGTAGGGGAGACCGGGGCTAAGCTGACAACGGGGCAAACTTGACACTAGGCTTTTTGCCAATTTAAATCTATCGTAGAAACTTGCCTTTCCTACTGTAAATGCGTCTTTATGTGCCAGTATTATCAACGGAATTTGGTAACATTCTGATTATAGTGTAATTTTTAACGCGACATAAGCGTTTTTGATAGTGAAAAGTAATTTTTCTGATCTCTCGAAAATGTCTACTCTTTCATCGAGCTTTACTCTTGCGAATCTACCGGTAAGTGATTTTGATGGGAAATTTGATGCTCTATATGAATCCGATAATCGTTTTTGCATATTTTCAAAATTTTCATGTTTTTGAAGTGACAAAAGTGAAAAACGACGTCCGGGGCAAAGTCAACACCACGCCGTTTCGTCGGCTCCCAGTAACAAACGATGCTTGTCATGCAGCCGTATGGCTCATGACAAATGTATGCGCACGTTCGATCGCGAGTTTACCTGCATTAATTGTTTTTCAGACATGAGTTTAGATGAAGATAATTGAAAGTTCAACAATTTTTGTTCTCATTATTTTAAATGATTGTTCTAGCTACTTTATTCCGAATTTTTGTACTTTTTAAATACACAATAAACAGTATTTTTTATTTTTCAGACAGTAAAAAATAAGTTCCAGATTAAATGTGTCGATCAAACAAATTTTAGTGTTGAGTTTGCCCCCGGCTGGGTGTCGAGTTTGCCCCGGATTTTCACATTCGAAAATTTTCTTTGCGCACTTTCCTTCCTGCGGCAAAACAACGCGACGTACAGCACAACTTCCTTGATCAATGTGTACCTGAAGAAACACTCTTAAATATGTACCATTGAATTTGCTAAAATTTTAATTAATATTAAAATTGCCTTTGAAAAAATAGTGTCGGCTTTAGCCCGGTCCCCCTACATATAGTGTTTTAGTTGTTTTTGCAAGATGTTTTTAAA
>NW_027250281.1:0-29938 GCF_030848795.1 Temnothorax nylanderi | reverse complement strand
ACAAGAATACTTTTTTGTCGGCCTCGACGAGACAAAGAGAATGTCCTTTGGGAACGACCCCGTATCTTGCGCCGTTTCCGAAAAAAATGCAACTTTTTTAACCGTTAGAGATAGAGCCTCGGAGGTGAAATACTTTTTTGTCGGCCTCGACGAGTCAAAGAGAATGTCGTTTGGGAACGACCCCGTATCTCGCGCCGTTTCCGAGATAAATGCAACTCTTTAATCGTTAGAGATAGAGAAATTTTACAAGAATACTTTTTTGTTGGCCTCGACGAGACAAAGAGAATGTCGTTTGGGAACGACCCCGTATCTCGCGCCGTTTCCGAGATAAATGCAACTTTTTAACCGTTAGAGATAGAGAAATTTTACAAGAATACTTTTTTGTTGGCCTCGACGAGACAAAGAGAATGTCGTTTGGGAACGACCCCGTATCTCGCGCCGTTTCCGAGAAAATGCAACTCTTTAACCGTTAGAGATAGAGAAATTTTACAAGAATACTTTTTTGTTGGCCTCGACGAGACAAAGAGAATGTCGTTTGGGAACGACCCCGTATTACGCGCCGTTTCCGAGAAAGATGCAACTTTTTAACCGTTAGAGATAGAGAAATTTTACAAGAATACTTTATTGTCGGCCTCGACGAGACAAAGAGAATGTCCTTTGGGAACGACCCCGTATCTTGCGCCGTTTCCGAAAAAAATGCAACTTTTTTAACCGTTAGAGATAGAGCCTCGGAGGTGAAATACTTTTTTGTCGGCCTCGACGAGTCAAAGAGAATGTCGTTTGGGAACGACCCCGTATCTCGCGCCGTTTCCGAGATAAATGCAACTCTTTAATCGTTAGAGATAGAGAAATTTTACAAGAATACTTTTTTGTTGGCCTCGACGAGACAAAGAGAATGTCGTTTGGGAACGACCCCGTATCTCGCGCCGTTTCCGAAATAAATGCAACTTTTTAACCGTTTGAGATAGAGAAATTTTACAAGAATACTTTTTTGTTGGCCTCAACGAGACAAAGAGAATGGCCGCTTGGAACGACCCCGTATCTCGCGCCGTTTCCGAAAAAAATGCAACTTTTTAACTGTTAGAGATAGAGAAATTTTACAAGAATACTTTTTTGTTGGCCTCGACGAGACAAAGAGAATGTCGTTTGGGAACGACCCCGTATCTCGCACCGTTTCCGAAATAAATGCAACTTTTTAACCGTTAGAAATAGAGAAATTTTACAAGAATACTTTTTTGTTGGCCTCGACGAGACAAAGAGAATGGCCGCTTGGAACGACCCCGTATCTCGCGCCGTTTCCGAGATAAATGCAACCCTTTAACCGTTAGAGATAGAGCAATTTAACAAGAATACTTTTTTGTCGGCCTCGACGAGACAAAGAGAATGCCGCTTGGGAACGACTGTCACGTCCCGCGACACACTACGACACATCACCGGTAGATTCGCTGCATAAAATTCTTCTTTCAACTGCTGTGTAACCTGAAAATAATTAATAAATATAATGTCACTTCGTTAACATCACAACACCAAGCAGCTGACACAAAATATGGGCGTCAGCTAATGACCACCTTAAGTCACTTTCACAAGTTTAAGCTCCATTTACACAAATGAACTTTTGGACAATCACTTATTAAAATTTCCTAGAGTCACTAAGCTAATTAAAAACTGCAATTCATTGCTCATATGAACTTTATAAGATCCTTTATGCAATATAAATTCAGTTTAATTCATGGATCTAACGGAAATAAATGTATGTTCTATATGAATAAATTAATAAAATCGAAATAAAATATAAATTAATTAATTAGAGACAAACCTATCATGAGAACCTAACCCTTTACTCTTGGAGAATATTACCATATCAAAATAATAACTACTTAATTAATGTTTTCCAAACATTATTTTTATAAATGATTAAAAAATGTCATTAACAAACCTAACTAATACGACCACCACAACCGTTATGGAAGGTCAATTAACTAATGTCTATAAGGTATTCTCATATCTCTTAAAATAAACTAATTAACAATAAAATTTATTGTTAAATTAATATTAAAGATAAATAATAAAACTACCACAGTAACTCAGTAGAGAATGTCGAGTAACCCCACAATAGTTGTCACTTCCTAACTTCTCCCAATTTCGAGATATAAATAAAAATTACAGAAATCCATAAAATACAAAAATTCTAAACACCCTAAAATTAAGTCCTTTATTATTCAAACACAACAAAAGAAACCCCATCTCTCTATCTCTTACCGTTTTCGAGTTATGAAATTTTAAAGTTTTATGTCCGCCATTTTGAATTTCTTACCATTTAAACTTAGAAGGACCAAACCACTTTTACATTAATATTCTTATTCTATGCGTACTGAACATCGAGATCAAGCCAGCTTTTGCCCTTTTGCTCTACGCGAAGTTTCTGTCCTCGCTGAGCTGGCCTTAGGACACCTGCGTTATTCTTTGACAGATGTACCGCCCCAGTCAAACTCCCCGCCTGGCAGTGTCCTCGAATCGGATCACGCGGGAGTATTAACGGCGATCGGCCGCGAGGCCTCACGCCACTCTGACACGCTTGGCTCTAGAACACCGTGACCGCCGGGGCACGAAGCCCTCGGGGCACGCGCTCCGCCTAACCGAGTAAGTAAGGAAACGATGAAAGTAGATTAATATTCTTAGTCTTTTATACGTTTTGGACCTGACAAATTTCATTTTCAAGCGAAAATTTTGACATTTGATTATTATGATAAAAATGGATTCCTCAGTATCCCTAGACATCAATATCGTTAACCCCGACTTTGTATCTAAATTAATTAAATTAATAAACGAGATTGAAAATTGAACATTCCCCTCTTGAATCTGAGAGAGACAGACTTATACCACAATGCACATGAGGACAAGGACAGTCATATAGAATCGTAATAAATTAAAATTAAAATAAGGACAAATAGATGGAGATAAAATAATTATAAAAACATATTCCCCAATACTTAAAGAACATTATCGCATTAAAATAACAATTACCTTATTATCGTTTTTCAAGAGACATCGCTATAAACAATAATTAACAAATTATTAATCATGTTAATAAATAATTTTAACCTATTGCCCGGATCATGTATAACAACTTTTATATGAATAAAAAACGTGTTACTCTATTAATAAAGGCTACAGAAAATTCTAAAGGAAAGTATACCACGAGAAAAAGTAGTTTATTTCTCCCCTAAAACTAGGAAAAATCATGTGAGAACGCACATGAGACCTCATATGTGCTCTCATTTCATATGTGACCTCATATGAGATCTCATATACTAACACATATGACTCTCTTATGAGATCTCATATTGTGTATCGTGCAAAATCTCATATGAGATCTGCAATGCGATCTCATATCGAACTGCTTGTATAACTATAAAATCTGTTTTGGTAAACACTCAATTCAACCACGCATGAATATTCTGCATCAACACCCCTACAAGAAACAGTAATAACTTTTATTTCTCCAATTGTTTATTTACAAAATATTTACAACAATAAAATAAACTATACATAAACAAATGATTTTATTATAGAATCAAAACCGCGTAATCAGGTAGAACCTAAACAATATCAATATATGAATTGAAAAGTGCCAAATTGTTTAACAAATAAATTGTTATCAACAAACACATATATTAACGATAAGATTTTTCAATGCTATATTATACCTCGGTAAAAGTCCTACAAAATCTATCATATATACCACTATCATATTCCTAACCATTCGTGAGTTATAAAAACGACAAGATATTGTTATATGAACAATTTAATTTCGAAAATCAGTTGTACTCATGAGAATGCTAACTGTTTCTACTTACACGTAATAACACTAACGTAATATTAGAATGATTATCACTACCACTAATAACGCTTTCATTAACATAGTTATAAACAAATATATACCTACTTGAAATTAATGTTATTAACGAGCGATTTGCACCGATGCGTTACTCACGAACCTGAAAAGGATAGAATCATATTATGCGACATGTAGAAACACGAATCTGAGCGAGATGCGAACATCGTATGATACATAGGAGAGAGAGAAGGAGAGATACATATGCTTTAGTAACCGTAAGACAAAGAGAGCAATACATCCCACACTTTAGACATGCTATTGATAATTTTAATTGTATAATTGAACATTCTATTCTATGTAAAGTATGTCTAAAGGTAAATTGAATAATATTTAACATATATTTGCATATTTCAGATTTGAATTATTATATTGAATTATTACTTTTATATTCCTTTCAATAAAAAACCTTATAATGAAGTTCTATAATAAGGAAGGTATCGCTCTCATTACAAAAACGCTGATAGAATAAGAAATAGAAATAACCGAGGTCACTAAGTGACTCATGCGAGTAAAATATAGTCATCCGTAAAAGAAACGCCCTATGACACATTCCACGAATACTATTTCCATGAATTCGAAAGCTGGCAAGCGAGCCATACAGATAGAAGTGGACTCACATCGCTAGGCAACACCTAGACAACGCCCCATGACTCATTCGTAACAAAGAATCGACTACCCCTACTACTATTTCCAGAAATGTATAAAAGCTTGTGAATTTGTACCTCCAGCCGGAGAATGGAGCAAGCTTAGAGCCAGATCACATCTTATACTTGCCCCGCTCTTCCATAAGTAACCAATTGTATTCTAAATTCTTCAATAAACATCAAATTCGAAACCTAAATAATATCTGAAGAAAGAGTTGGATGGATTATTGAATACTACCTACCCAATATCCTGACTTCGAGGAACCACAGTCTACGTCAATGAGGAGCAGTTACTTATCCTGGGATTTCACTCCCTTAACCAGCACGAAGAAGAACCCATCGGCGAAGGACGTCTTGCCGGATCGACTTGGTCGCATCACCCAGGACGTCACACGACCCTGTATCTCTCGCCGTTTCCGAGATAAATGCAATTCTTTAACCGTTAGAGATAGAGCAATTTGACAAGAATACATTTTTGTCGGCCTCGACGAGACAAAGAGAATGCCGTCGGGAACGACCCCGTATCTCGCGCCGTTTCCGAGATAAATGCAACTTTTTAACCGTTAGAGATAGAGCAATTTGACAAGAATACTTTTTTGTTGGTGTTACGTCTCGCGACACACCACTGGTAGATTTCCGCCGAATAAAATTTTTTTTCTCTGTATAATCCTTGCTGCACAGGATCTGAAACAATTAGAAATTGCTATTCATTGCTTGTACAGACCTTACAAGACCTTTTATGCAATATAAATTCGGCTTGATTGATGGATCTAACGGAAATAGGAGTATGCTCTACGAGAACGAATTAATAAAATCGAAATAAAATATAAATCAATTAATTAAAGGCAGACTAATTACACAAACATAATCCCTTTTGCATAAGGAACAATGCCATATCAAAATAATAATTACTTTATTAGAATTTTTCCAACATGATTATTATAAATAATTAAATTACAATATCAACAGACCTAACTATGATTATTGGAACCATCGTAAAAGGTCAAATAACTAATGTTTATAAATTATTCCCATATCTCTCAAAATAAACTAATTAACAATAAAATTTATTATAAAATTAATATTAAAGATAAACAATAAAACTATCACAGTCACTTAGCAGAGCATGTCAAATAATCCCACAATAATTATCACTTCATATATCTTCTCAATTTCGAGATATAAATAAAACTTATGGAAATCCATAAAATACGAAAATTCTAAACACCCTAAAATAAAGCTCTCGACCACCTGAATACAACAAAAAAAAACTCCATCTCTCTATCTCTTACCGTTTTCGAGTTATGAATTTTTAAAGTTTCATGTCCGCCATTTTGATTTTTTTACCATTTAAACTTAGGAAGACCAAATCACTTTTACATTAATATTCTTAGTCTTTTATATATTTTGGCCCTAGCAAATTTCACTTTCGAGTGAAAATTTTGACATTCAATTATGTTAAAAATGAAATTATTGATGTCCCTAAATGTCAATAGCGTTAACCCCGATTTTCTATTTAAATTAATTAAATTAATAAACGAGATTGAAAATTGAACATTCGTCTCTTAAATCTGAGAGAGACAGACTCATACTACAATGCACATGAAAACAAAGACAGCTATATAGACTCGTAATAAATAAAAATAAAAATGAAGATAAATAGATGGAGATAAAATAACTATAGGAACAAATTCTCCAATTTTTAAAGAACATTATCGCATTAAAATAACAATTATTTTATAATCATTTTTCAAGAGGCATTGTTATAAACAATAATTAACAAATTATTAACCATGCTAATAAATAATTTTAAACTATTCCCCGGATCATGTATAACAACTTTTATATGAATCAAAAACGTGTTACTCCATTAATGAAGACCACACAAAAATCCAAAGATAGCAATAAAAAATCGATGCCTTTAAAAATCGTTAAAAAATCGATGGGCACGTCCCTGGAACATCTCTGAGTAACTGTCTCACTCACTCTGAAACCTCGTTCTATTAAATATGAATTTTACCTGCACCCGTAAACTCTATATCAGCACACCTACAAAAAATAGTAATAACTTTTATTTCTCCAATTGTTTATTTACGAAATATTTATAACAATAAGATAAAAAGTCATGTAAAAGAGATAATTTTATTATAGAATCAAAACCGCGAAATTAAGTAGAACCTAAACAATATCAATATGTGAATTAAAAAATGCCAAATTGTTTAACAAATAAATTGTTATTAACAAACACGTATATTAACAATAAGATTTTTCAACGCTATATTATACCTTAATATATAAAAACCCTACAAAATCTTTCTTATACCCTATTATCATATTCCTAACCATTCGCGAGATACAAAAATAATAAAATATTATTATATAAACAATTTAATTTCATTAATCTGCCATACTCATGAGAATGCTAACTGTTTCTACTTGCATATAATAATACTAACATAATACTAGAATCATTATTACTACTGCTAATAACACTTTTATTAACATAGTTATAAATATATACAGGGTGTCCCATTTTAACTTGGACAGCAAAATATCTCAAAAACTAAGCTCCACATACAAAAATGTTTCAGACAAAAGTTGTATGGTTTCAAGGGGGACATAAGATGGTACCATTGGTTTGACCTTGGATGGTCGTTTAAAGCTCACATAAACGACACCTTTAATTTCTTAAATGGAAACCTCTATTTTTCAATGCATATTCTTGTAGCTAATCTCGAGAGCTTTTCAAAACACTATAATAAAGTATTTTTTCGTTAAGAACTTTTGGAATTATGAGGCTTGAAAGTTCTAGTATTTTGACATAAATTACAAAATATCTTGTAAAACATTAAGTTTTCGGTAATGTTACCTTAATACTTTTATGCACAGAATAATGAGACGAATCAATTGGTATGAAAAAAAGACAGTTGCTTTTAAGAAAAAGTATGCAGATGCTTGTTGCAAATTACATATTTTTTCTTAACTTATTCTATTTTATGTAAAGTAGGGGAGACCGGGGCTAGACCGCTAACGGGGTAAATCCGCCAAATCAAATATCTCGGAACCTGTATATTGTGCGAACTCGCTATTAACATTGTAAACGCTGCTTATGGTACCCATGTGACCAACGGAGTTTCGGCAGGTTACCTGCCGTGTTATGATCTTTACGAGGGCAAACGTGTTTTCGGAAGGTGAAAGTGAAATTTTCTGCGCGTGGAAATATTGTAATATCTGCAATAATATTTGCTCTCCAAATCTCGAGGTACGTGATTATAAAGAGTAATGCGTGCTGAACACGAATCCAGTGTAGTTTTTTCATTATCGTTAATGTCTAATATTTCGTGGGCGATCAAACCTAAAACTTATGTTTGGGGCTTATCCGCTAGTAAGCACCCGGGGCTGGTCCGCTAGTCTCGTCACTGTGGCGCGCCGGGCGCACGACTTCAGCTCACGGCGATTTCAGGTTAGGTTGTGACCGGACGGCACGAGGTAGTCCCGATACACGCGGTAATTTTCCCATCTAACGGTCGCCACTCGGTTTAACCCCACGCTACCGAGAAGGTAAATTCGCACTAGCGCCCCGATTCTTATTAAGACGCTAATGGTGTTCCTTGGTTTCAGAATGATGTCCCTGCTGGATCACCGTTACAATTTTCCGTCTCCGGATCCTCGCGCATTCGCTTACCGGATAAAGGTAAGTCCCACTAATTATTTTAATTATGTACTAATACTCTTCTCTTGTTTCAGGTTCCTGCCCGGGATGGATTATCGCCGCTGCTCTGCTTCCCCGGATCCTCGCTTTACCGCATACCAGATGGCCGCTTGGACAACGATGGATCATCGCCGAGGGACAAGGTAAGTAGAAGGTAAGTATCACTAATTGTTTAATTAATTATGAGACTTTGTTTCAGAATTAATAATTCTTTAATCTCCGATCCTCATCTCAGCTCTACAGATTGTTTCACAATTCATAAAGGTGATTCACAAAGGTGTTGTCACACTTCGGTGTGAGCGCCGCTTTATTTGTAACAATTTCCGCAATCGCTGATTTTATTGATCCCAGTGGATTATTTACAACAAATGACGCTGTTCGCACGATATCTCGTAGTCGCGAGACCCAATGTCCACGATGGTAGTATACTTGATACGCACTTAGAGTCGTCACCGTTCTATCACACTATCACTTAATTGTTGATAAATAATTATCTCTCGCTATTGTTGAGCGAGCGTTTAACGCGCAATTACGCGGGAGTTCCCGATTGTTATATATCTCCGGCTACTATCGAGGTTATCTACTTTCGCGGTATACGCTACTGACAAGACACGTCCGTTCGCTCCGGCGATATTCGAGAGACTGCCTCGACCGGCCTGTCTCGCGCTGGCTCCCCACCGCGCCGATCCATCCCTACTCCCGGGTTGTTTTCGTCGTTCGCCGTGACGTCACAACTTTCTCTTCTTGTTTTCGCACGCGCCCCCATACCGCCGCGCGTGATTATCATGCTTGTCCCCGGTGCCCCTGTTTCGGACGCTCCCGGGTGGAAATTTCCACGCGCGGTACCATGTGGAGGACCCCGCTCGTCGGTACCGCTGCACCAGGTTTTCACCTTCTCCATTTTCGCTGCGCCGTTGACGCCGTCCCGTGCGCAGCGCCCCGGGGATGTCCCTGATGACAATTCCGGACCGATTCCCTGGGGAAGATGTCCGGGTGCTGTGCAGGTTGTCGGCCGTTGACGCCGACCTATGCGCACCCCTTTGGAGGTGCCGCCGATGGTGATTCCGGCCCGACTTCCTAGAGAAGTTGCTCGTGTACGTTTCCGGTTGTCGGCCGTTGACGCCGACCTGTGCGCGCCGCTTAGGAGGTGCTCCGGAACACGATTCCGGACCGACTTCCTGGGGAAGTTTCCCGTGTGTCTTTTTGGTCGTCGGCCGTTGACGCCGACGTGTGCGCATCTCTCTGGAGATGCTCCGGAACCAGATTCCGGGCCGACTTCCTGGAGAAGTTTCCCGTGTGTCCTTTTGGCCGTCGGCCGTTGACGCCGACCTGTGCGCACCGCTTAGGAGGTGCTCCGGAACGAGATTCCGGGCCGACTTCCCGTGGAGGATGCCCAGGTTTTTTTCTGGTGGTCGGGCGATGACGCCGACCCTATAGGCGGGTGTCCCAGGTCCCCGTGGGGTAGATTCGGACCTTTGCCCCTGGGGAAGAGGTCCCCTTCTGAATCCAATGCGCCGCCGACGACGCCGACCCTGTGGTCGCGCGTACCAGGTCCGGCTGTTACCTCCCCAAACCTTTAATCCTGGAGATTGCCGCGTTTTACCGACTATTCGCACCTATTGCCCCGCTGGCCCTGGTGCGCCCAAAATAATATTCTCTAGCAACGTGAAACGCCTTGTAATCGCAAAATACATATCTTTATTGTTTTGGCCGGCGGCCCGCCACGCGAAACTTAACCTACCTTATGCCGCATCGGCTAAATGTTATATTATACTGAGTGCCATATGGGCTCGCAGAACTTATCCACTATTTATTCTCTAACTACGGAGCTTTATCGCCGCGACCGTCGTCATAATCAAAATAAACGAAAAAGAAAAAACGGACCAAACAAATTGTACGTCCTGTCAAAATTAACCTAAGCCTTTGACGCGGGTCCGATTGGACGCGGCTCCCGGCACTTCCCACCTAGCGCCGACCCGTCACTCTGTCTCTTCCTCGCCGCTCGATGGAGACAGAAAATCGTCGGACGGCTGATCGATTTGTCCCGCCGGTACTGCCACCCAGACAATCGGCGGCTGCAGTGGAATCGCCTGGCTGGTCGTGGTCCACCTACTAGTTGCGCGAATTGTCACGCTGACTTTCGCGCGTTAAACTAAATTGCCTTTAAACCAATGAACCGTCAAAAAACCGAAAATAACTGAATCTCATACGGTCAGCGACTCGATAAATGTTACTTACTCTACCTTATGCCGTTTCGGCTAAACACGCTAGGTGAAATCATTGCCTTATGGGCACTTTGCCAAACTTAGATGCTAGTCAGAAAAGAAATGGCCATATGAGCAATGCGCAAATCCGAGTGGTTGCCTAGATTTGACGCCCACTCCTCACAACGACTCTCCTTCGTGCTCGCCGGGAGAGTTGATTTCATTTTGCACCTGATGCGTTCGCCGTCGCGCAGGCGTCGTTTTTTCCTAACCGGGACATAATGGAATACGCGAGTTTGTGCGCCCCAGCCGCTGCCTGGGCTTCCACAGCCGTCGAAAGTCGGCTCGGTTGTTACCTCCACCTTCTCATGCGTTTCCCGCAGAGTGTCACCCGCTCTCGGCTGCTTCCCCGAAGTGAGCGGCTGCAAGGTTTCCCTCGAGCGGCGTGATTCTGTCTTCCCTTGCACGTGCGTCAGTTTGTATAGGAGGGAAATGGTACGCACGTATCGTCGCAAAAGGACTCCCGTCGACAAGGAGCAACTCAAGAAGGCAGTTCTTGCGGTAAGAAAAGATAAAATGAGCGTTTCCGCAGCCGCAAAACAATTCGATGTCCGGAGATCCACATTGAACGACTGGTTGAAGAAGAACAACGATGAGATAAAAAACTTGGATGACGTGGTCGTACTACATAAAGGACATATCTCGGTGAGTACTTAACGATTATTAATTTTTAAAAGCATGCACTCTGCTCAGCAAACCCTGGCGAAAATTTTTAGTGAGAGAATGTGTTTATATTTGTTTATGAAGAGTTTTATCAATGGTTACACACTATTTATGAAGAGTTTTATTGATGTTTACACTGTTTCGAAGCACGTTGCAAACCGTCTGCTAACAAACATTTTATAAATATTTAGAAAACTATAATGGAAACGTTTGAGACTATGTTATTAAATGCCACTTAAACACTTTATAAGAAACGCTTTGAAACCATTTACGTTTCTAAATCATAGATGGCATTCAATGGGATCAGTTTCTCTTATTTAAAATACGACGAACGATGTTATAAGAACGATAGATAAATCACGGAACTGCACAACGTGTATTAGTTGTATCGTGGAGTCCACTTTCATAGTAAAGTGTGGCACACTTTTGGATTGATATAACGTTCATATAACCTTATTGTATCTTTATTTTTGAAGACTGATAATAATTAAATAAACATAAAATGTATCTCTAGCAAAAATAATAGATATGTTTATTGAGAGTTTATAAGAAGTTTGAAGGTGTTTTAAGCAGCAGTTCACAGCGCTGCTTAAAACACCTCGTGAACATTTGTAACACTCGAAAAACACCACACAACACTTTCCGAACGCGTATTAAACATAGCCGTGAACATCTCATAAACAATTCCATGTTCAAATTTAGATCTCATAAACAATTTAATAAATGTTTTAAAGCACAAATAAAACATCTACTCAACACTTAAGCAAACTTCTTATAAACTTTCAATAAACATATTATTTTCGCCAGGGAAAGTTTATATTCATGCAACGTCTTAATTTCAAATGTAGGTTATGGACTCTGAAACTGAAAAGACTTTGGTGGAATACTTAGTACATTACAACGATATGTACTTTGGGCTATCTGCGAAGGAAACCCGTGGTTTAGCCTTTGATTTAGCCAAAAAATTGAATCGCAAGGTACCAGCATCGTGGGAAGCCGCTCGCATGGCCGGTGAAGATTGGCTAAGCAGCTTTCTCAAACGACATCCAATATTATCAATACGCAAACCAGAAGCGACAAGTTTAGCACGTGCCACCAGTTACAATCGAACAAATGTAGAAAGGTTCTTTGCGCTACTAAGATCTCTGATGGATAAACATCATTTCCAGGTGTGTTAACTGATGAATAAATGTTGCCAGTTTTAGTCGAAAATAACGTTTCTCATCATTTCCAGGCTCACTGCATATGGAATATGGATGAGACGGGAATTACAACCGTTCAGACACCGAATAGAGTCATCGGACGTCGAGGAGTGAAACAAGTCGGGCGAGTGACTTCTGCGGAAAGAGGAACCCTCGTAACTTTGGCGATGGCCGTGTCAGCGACCGGGCATTTTCTACCTCTATTTTTTATTTTTCCTCGTAAAAATTTCAAGCAACATTTCCTTAACGGCAGACCACCAGGCTGCACAGGTGTAGCGAATTCAAGTGGTGTCACGTCTCGCGACACACCACTGGTAGATTTCCGCCGAGTAAAATTTTTCTTCTCTACCTAATCCTTGCTGCACAGGATCTGAAAACAATTAATAAATATAATAGCATCCTTTAACTGAACCGTCACAACACTAAGCAGCTGACACATAATGTACGCGTTCATAAAACAGCTAATGACTACCTTAAGTCACTTTCACAAGCTTAAGTTCCATTTACATAAAACACACTATGAACTTTTGGACAATTACTTATTAAAATTCCCTAGAATCAACAAGGATAATTAGAAATTGCTATTCATTGCTTATACAGACCTTACAAGACCTTTTATGCAATATAAATTTAGTTTAACTTGTGGATCTAACGGAAATAAATGTATGTTCTATATGAATAAATCAATGAAATTGAAATAAGATATAAATCAATTAATTAGAGGCAAACCTTGAAGCCGTGCACTAAGATGGGGCACGGGCGGCTCCTCGGCGAGCCACGAGTGGTCCTGCGACGGCTGTCCGCGGACGAAGCGTGGCGAGCGGGCGCGGTATCCCGAGGGAGCCTGGGGCTCAGCGCGTGGGACGCCAACTCACGGGCCTCCGGAACTGTCGCACGCCATCGGGCGGTCCGGCCAATCGGGGTCGTTCGAGGTGTAGCCACCTCAGATGGGGCTAATGACGACCAGGGGGCAGCGGGATCCAGCGGCTGTACCATCACGGTTCAGAGGACGATGACGGCGGGGCCGCAAGCAGCGGCGCCGGAGGAAGGGGACGACTCGGAGGACTTTCATAGTCCGTCTTCCGAGGAGGGATCTCAGGAGGACGAGAGGAAGGCCCTCCTTTAGAATATAAGTTGCGTGGAGCGTTCCGAGGACGGGAAGTAAAAGATAATAAAGTTTCGTTTAAGTTACCATGACCCGTCCGGCGCGGTAGTACCTAAGTTAGACATAAGTTGCGCGATGATGATCGCCGAGCTGCGGCTCACCTAGCACGTAAGTAATAATTTTGTTTGGACGATCCACGATAAGTTTAGTTTCGTTTGGCACGAAAGTGCTCGGCTCGGCCGGAACATCTTAGTTAATTTGTTGCGCGTGGATTGCAAAGCAGCGCAGAGTAAAAAGCGCCGACCACACACAATCTTCGGTCCGGAAACATACGGATATAACCTCGCGAAGGGATACGAAGTCGAACGAGCTCCGGGTAACGGAATTCGGGCCCGCGGTCAGTACCCGCCCGACTGGGCAGTCTAAGGGGCAAAGTAACCACCGGTGCCAAGTCAGGGCATCGCGGGATGCTGGCACGACCGAACTGCGTCGTCATCCGATCACCGGGAGACGAAATACGGAACCGCGGTAAATAGCCGTCCGATCGAGCGGACCAAGGGGCGAGATAACCTATGGTGCCACGTCAGGGCATCGCGAAAAGCGGGCACCGCCGAACCGCGTCGCGATCCGATCACCAGGAGGCGAAAGAGCGGGACAAGCGTCTTCTCCGAGAAAAAGCCAGCGGTGCCGCATCAGGAAGACCTGGTACACCCGAGGGACCAAGCGCCGTCGTGATCCGAACACCCGGGCGCGAGATACGGGGACACGGTCCGCGAAAACGATACCCGGACACCGGCTACGGGAACCGCGGCCGGGGAACAGTCAAGGAGAGTCGTAGAAGCGGGCACCGGGGGTCGCCGTCAACGGCGGACACCGCGAAGTGCACCTGGACATCTTCGCCGAGAAGTCGGTCCAGGTGCTCATATAGGGACGTCGGAGGAGTCGTGCGCATAGGTCGGCGCCGTCGAAAAGCGAAAATTGTAAGTAGTGAAAAACCACTACCCGGGAGGTAATGAAGCATGTTACGCATAAGGGTACGCAAGTGGAATTTTCCACCGCGAACATCTGGCGCGCCCGGAACAGGTAAACACCATCTGGTACTGCGTAGTAACGCGCATTCCTCAGAGAGAAAGCGGCCGTGACGCCATGGAGGGGGAAATTCCCGGCGGTGGGGAGCCAGAGAGCGGAATATTACTCGAGGCAGTCTCTCGTGGGCGCTCGTAAAGGTAACATCTCTCTCGCGCGTATATCTCGGTGTGTCGTGGAAAGTTCGCGATCGTCTACCGGATTACGATAATTAGTTTACCACAGCGTCCGAAACCAACGGGAACGCCCGCAAAACGCGTTAATTGTCGCCGATACAAAAGGCGAACGGTCCGAGTAAACCGAAAAGTGAAACTTCGCACTTTGCGAGACGTGCGACCGCCATCTTGCGCGGATATTGTAACAGCGAAAACCTGTTTGTGTAAAACGAAGATTATGAATAAATGGAAACTACATTTGTGAAAATAAAAGAGTTAACGATTACTTACCTGATACTTACCTGCACGGGTGTCAGCCATCTTCTATAATCGTTCACCCGGGTCGGAGTTTATCATCGGTGCTACATCAGTGGACATCGGGGATGAGGCACCAGCGGCGAAATCTCGAAAAATTATAGTAACAATTAAGTTGATTTACCACGGTACTTATACTTACCTCGGGGGAGTGGCGGTCAGCCGTCTTGTGTACGCGGGGATCCTGGTCGGCAGTCAACAGTGGTGATCGATGGGCCGGCGACACAGATGAGGCACCCATTCCAAAAACCTGAAAATAATAACGATTAATTAAGATAATTTACTTATACTTACCTCGGGGGAGCGGTGGTCAGCCATCTTGTGTATGCGGGGGTCCTGACGGGCGTTCAACAGCGATGATCCATGGGCCGGCGACACGGATGAGGCACCCGTTCTGAAAACCTGAAAATAATAAATATTAATTAACTTAATTTACCACGGTGTCGGGACTTAGCCTGGTGGCAGGCCATCTCGATACTGTGACGTCCTGGGTGATGCGACCAAGTCGATCCGGCAAGACGTCCTTTGCTGATGGGTTCTTCTTCGTGCTGGTTAAGGGAGTGAAATCCCAGGATAAGTAACTGCTCCTCATTGACGTAGACTGTGGTTCCTCGAAGTCAGGATATTGGGTAGGTAGTATTCAATAATCCATCCAACTCTTTCTTCAGATATTATTTAGGTTTCGAATATGATGTTTATTAAAGAATTTAGAATACAATTGGTTACTTATGGAAGAGCGGGGCAAGTATAAGATGTGATCTGGCTCTAAGCTTGCTCCATTCTCCGGCTGGAGGTACAAATTCACAAGCTTTTATACATTTCTGGAAATAGTAGTAGGGGTAATCGATTCTTTGTTACGAATGAGTCATGGGGCGTTGTCTAGGTGTTGCCTAGCGATGTGAGTCTACTTCTACCTGTATGGCTCGCTTGCCAGCTTTCGAATTCATGGAAATAGTATTCGTGGAATGTGTCATAGGGCGTTTCTTTTACGGATGACTATATTTTACTCGCATGAGTCACTTAGTGACCTCGGTTATTTCTATTTCTTATTCTATCAGCGTTTTTGTAATGAGAGCGATACCTTCCTTATTATAGAATTTCATTATAAGATTTTTATTGAAAGGAATATAAAAGTAATAATTCAATATAATAATTCAAATCTGAAATATGCAAATATATGTTAAATATTATTCAATTTACCTTTAGACATACTTTACATAGAATAGAATGTTCAATTATACAATTAAAATTATCAATAGCATGTCTAAAGTGTGAGATGTATTGCTCTCTTTGTCTTGCGGTTACTAAAGCATATGTATCTCTCCTTCTCTCTCTCTCCTATGTATCATACGATATTCGCATCTCGCTCAGATTCGTGTTTCTACACGTCGCATAATACGATTCTATCCTTTTCAGGTTCGTGAGTAACGCTTCGGCGCTCATCGCTCGTTAATAACATTAATTTCAAGTAGGTATATATTTGTTTATAACTATGTTAATGAAAGCGTTATTAGTGGTAGTGATAATCATTCTAATATTACGTTAGTGTTATTACGTGTAAGTAGAAACAGCATTCTCATGAGTACAACTGATCTTCGAAATTAAATTGTTCATATAACAATATCTTGTCATAATAATAAGAGAAATAGGATCGACAATATACAATCAAGAATTAGAAGCCTTGCGATCCAAGCCTAGTTCTTTGACGGCCTTATGTTAGTTTCTGTATATATATATACTATATATATACATATAATTTTTCCAACAAACTGCGCGCCGATTAATGTCGGACTTTAAAACACAGTTATTGTTAGAATTAAAAACCCTTCCCTCCCCGGAATTAAATCGACTCGATTTAATTATCTAAAAACTGTAAAGAATTTTATTGCGAAAAAAATTACCTCAGCCAGGGTTCGAACCTGGAACCTCCCTCATTCCGTGTAGGGCGTCGTACCAATTCGACCACCGAGGCATGTGGTAATGTTTATCGCAATAACCGGTGATAATAGTTTGGAACGTTTTACTCAGGCGACGTGAATAAATAATAATAAGAGAAATAGGATCGACAATTTTTTTCGCAATAAAATTCTTTACAGTTTTTAGATAATTAAATCGAGTCGATTTAATTCCGGGGAGGGAAGGGTTTTTAATTCTAACAATAACTGTGTTTTAAAGTCCGACATTAATCGGCGCGCAGTTTGTTGGAAAAATTATATGTATATATATAGTATATATATATACAGAAACTAACATAAGGCCGTCAAAGAACTAGGCTTGGATCGCAAGGCTTCTAATTCTTGATTGTATATTGTCGATCCTATTTCTCTTATTATTATTTATTCACGTCGCCTGAGTAAAACGTTCCAAACTATTATCACCGGTTATTGCGATAAACATTACCACATGCCTCGGTGGTCGAATTGGTACGACGCCCTACACGGAATGAGGGAGGTTCCAGGTTCGAACCCTGGCTGAGGTAATTTTTTCGCAATAAAATTCTTTACAGTTCTTAGATAATTAAATCGAGTCGATTTAATTCCGGGGAGGGAAGGGTTTTTAATTCTAACAATAACTGTGTTTTAAAGTCCGACATTAATCGGCGCGCAGTTTGTTGGAAAAATTATATGTATATATATAGTATATATATATACAGAAACTAACATAAGGCCGTCAAAGAACTAGGCTTGGATCGCAATATCTTGTCATTTTTATATCTCACGAATGGTTAGGAATATGATAGTGGTGTATATGAAAGATTTTGTAGGACTTTTACTATGGTATAATGTAACGTTGAAAGATCTTATTGTTAATATACGTGTTTGTTAATAACAATTTATTTGTTAAACAATTTGGCATCTTTTAATTCTTATTTTGATGTTGTTTAGGTTTGACTTAATTACGCGGTTTCGATTCTATAATGGAGTTGTTTGTTTTTGTATCATTTATTTTATTGTTATAAATATTTTGTAAATAAACAATTGGAGAAATAAGAGTTATCTCTGTTTCTTGTAGGTGTACTGATGCAGAATATTCGTGCGTGGTTGAACTGAGTGTTTACCAGAACGGATTTTATTGTTATACAAGCAGTTCGATCTGCGTTGCCAGATTGGGGAAAAAAACTATCTTTTCTCGTTGTATTTTGTCATCCGACTGTACCTTCCTTTGGAATTTTCTGTAGGCTTTATTAATAGAGTAACGAGGTTTTCCTTTATATAAAAATTGTTGGGCATGATCTGGAGTATGGTTTAAAATTACTTATTGACATGATTAATTATTTGTTTATTATTGTTTATAATAATATCTCTTGGGAATGATAATAAAGTAGTTATTATTTTAATGTGATAATGTTCTTTAAACATTGGGGAATGTGTTTTTATAATTATTTTATCTCCATCTATTTGTCCTTATTTTAATTTTAATTTATTACGATTCTATATGACTGTCCTTGTCCTCATGTGCATTGTGGTATAAGTCTGTCTCTCTCAGATTCAAGAGGGGAATGTTCAATTTTCAATCTCGTTTATTAATTTAATTAATTTAGATACAAAGTCGGGGTTAACGATATTGATGTTTAGGGATACTGAGGAATCCATTTTTATCATAATAATCAAATGTCAAAATTTTTGCTTGAAAATGAAATTTGTCAGGTCCAAAACGTATAAAAGACTAAGAATATTAATCTACTTTCATCGTTTCCTTACTTACTCGGTTAGGCGGAGCGCGTGCCCCGAGGGCTTCGTGCCCCGGCGGTCACGGTGTTCTAGAGCCAAGCGTGTCAGAGTGGCGTGAGGCCTCGCGGCCGATCGCCGTTAATACTCCCGCGTGATCCGATTCGAGGACACTGCCAGGCGGGGAGTTTGACTGGGGCGGTACATCTGTCAAAGAATAACGCAGGTGTCCTAAGGCCAGCTCAGCGAGGACAGAAACTTCGCGTAGAGCAAAAGGGCAAAAGCTGGCTTGATCTCGATGTTCAGTACGCATAGAATAAGAATATTAATGTAAAAGTGGTTTGGTCCTTCTAAGTTTAAATGGTAAGAAATTCAAAATGGCGGACATAAAACTTTAAAATTTCATAACTCGAAAACGGTAAGAGATAGAGAGATGGGGTTTCTTTTGTTGTATTTGAATAATAGAGGCCTTTATTTTAAGGTGTTTAGAATTTTCGTATTTTATGGATTTCTGTAATTTTTATTTATATCTCGAAATTGGGAAGAGATATTAAGTGATAATCATCGTGGGGTTACTTGACATTCTCTGCTGAGTAACTATGATAGTTTTATTATTTATTTTTAATATTAATTATATAATAAATTTTATTGTTAATTAGTTTATTTTAAAAGATACGAGAATGCTTTATAGACATTAGTTATTTGACTTTTTATAATGGTTATGATGGTCATATTAGTTAGGTCTGTTAATGACATATTTTAATTGTTTATAAAAATGATGTTTGGAAAACATTATTTAAGTAGTTATTATTTTGATGCGGTAATATTCTCCAAGAGTAAAGGGTTAGGTTCTCATGATAGGTTTGTCTCTAATTAATTAATTTATATTTTATTTCGATTTTATTAATTTATTCATATAGAACATACATTTATTTCCGTTAGATCCATGAGTTAAACTGAATTTATATTGCATAAAGGATCTTATAAAGTTCATATGAGCAATGAATAGCAGTTTTTAATTAGCTTAGTGACTCTAGGGAATTTTAATAAGTAATTGTCCAAAAGTTCATATGTGTAAATGGAGCTTAAACTTGTGAAAGTGACTTAAGGTGGTCATTAGCTGTTTTGTGAACGCGCATATTATGTGTCAGCTGCTTGGTATAGTGTTGTGACGTTAACGAAGTGATATTATATTTATTAATTATTTTCAGGTTACACAGCAGTTGAAAGAAAAATTTATGCAGCGAAAATCTACCGGTGATGTGTCGTGGTGTGTCGCGGTGTGACGTCCTGGGTGATGCGACCAAGTCGATCCGGCAAGACGTCCTTTGCTGATGGGTTCTTCTTCGTGCTGGTTAAGGGAGTGAAATCTGTCACGTCCCGCGACACACCACGACACATCACCGGTAGATTTTCGCTGCATAAATTTTTCTTTCAACTGCTGTGTAACCTGAAAATAATTAATAAATATAATATCACTTCGTTAACGTCACAACACTATACCAAGCAGCTGACATAATATGCGCGTTCACAAAACAGCTAATGACCACCTTAAGTCACTTTCACAAGTTTAAGCTCCATTTACACATATGAACTTTTGGACAATTACTTATTAAAATTCCCTAGAGTCACTAAAGCTAATTAAAAACTGCTATTCATTGCTCATATGAACTTTATAAGATCCTTTATGCAATATAAATTCAGTTTAACTCATGGATCTAACGGAAATAAATGTATGTTCTATATGAATAAATTAATAAAATCGAAATAAAATATAAATTAATTAATTAGAGACAAACCTATCATGAGAACCTAACCCTTTACTCTTGGAGAATATTACCGCATCAAAATAATAACTACTTAAATAATGTTTTCCAAACATCATTTTTATAAACAATTAAAATATGTCATTAACAGACCTAACTAATATGACCATCATAACCATTATGAAAAGTCAAATAACTAATGTCTATAAAGCATTCTCGTATCTTTTAAAATAAACTAATTAACAATAAAATTTATTATAAAATTAATATTAAAAATAAATAATAAAACTATCATAGTTACTCAGCAGAGAATGTCAAGTAACCCCACGATGATTATCACTTAATATCTCTTCCCAATTTCGAGATATAAATAAAAATTACAGAAATCCATAAAATACGAAAATTCTAAACACCTTAAAATAAAGGCCTCTATTATTCAAATACAACAAAAGAAACCCCATCTCTCTATCTCTTACCGTTTTCGAGTTATGAAATTTTAAAGTTTTATGTCCGCCATTTTGAATTTCTTACCATTTAAACTTAGAAGGACCAAACCACTTTTACATTAATATTCTTAGTCTTTTATACGTTTTGGACCTGACAAAGAACCCCGCACAAAACATATGGAAATTGGCTTTCGGTCGAATTGGCTGAAATTTGAATATGTTGTTATTCAAGTGATTCTGAAGAAATGTTTCCATAGGCCCAACCTTATCCTATGGACAGTTTTTGCGCTAGAAGCTCTGGAAGATTCAGATATGAGCTATTTTTCTAATTTCGGTTTTAGCGAAATATTTGCATTCTACTGGTGTTTGTGTTATGTGTTACACGCACTTTCGCGAAGGTTCGTGTAAGCCAACGTGTAGATGTGTGTGTGTGTGTGTGTGTGTGCGCGTGCGCGTGTGCGTGTGCGCGCGCGCGTTGTAATACGTACCATACGCTCGTTCGCTTCACATATTACACACATTACACATACGCACGCACGAACGCGCACGCACACGCACACGCACACGCACACGCACACGCACACGCGCGCCCACACACACACACACACACACACACACACACACACACATCTACACGTTAGCTCACACGAACCTTCGCGAAAGTGCGTGTAACACATAACACAAACACCAGTAGAATGCAAATATTTCGCTAAAACCGAAATTAGAAAAATAGCTCATATCTGAATCTTCCAGAGCTTCTAGCGCAAAAACTGTCCATAGGATAAGGTTGGGCCTATGGAAACATTTCTTCAGAATCACGTGAATAACGACATATTCAAATTTCAGCCAATTCGACCGAAAGCCAATTTCCATATGTTTTGTGCGGGGTCTTTTCATTTTCAAGCAAAAATTATGACATTTGATTATTATGATAAAAATGGATTCCTCAGTATCCCTAAACATCAATATCGTTAACCCGGACTTTGTATCTAAATTAATTAAATTAATAAACGAGATTGAAAATTGAACATTCCCCTCTTGAATCTGAGAGAGACAGACTTATACCACAATGCACATGAGGACAAGGACAGTCATATAGAATCGTAATAAATTAAAATTAAAATAAGGACAAATAGATGGAGATAAAATAATTATAAAAACACATTCCCCAATGTTTAAAGAACATTATCACATTAAAATAATAACTACTTTATTATCATTCCCAAGAGATATTATTATAAACAATAATAAACAAATAATTAATCATGTCAATAAGTAATTTTAAACCATACTCCAGATCATGCCCAACAATTTTTATATAAAGGAAAACCTCGTTACTCTATTAATAAAGCCTACAGAAAATTCCAAAGAAAGGTACAGTCGGGTGACAAAATACAACGAGAAAAGATAGTTTTTTTTTTCACCATCTGGCAACGCAGATCGAACTGCTTGTATAACAATAAAATCCGTTCTGGTAAACACTCAGTTCAACCACGCACGAATATTCTGCATCAGTACACCTACAAGAAACAGAGATAACTCTTATTTCTCCAATTGTTTATTTACAAAATATTTATAACAATAAAATAAATGATACAAAAACAAACAACTCCATTATAGAATCGAAACCGCGTAATTAAGTCAAACCTAAACAACATCAAAATAAGAATTAAAAAATGCCAAATTGTTTAACAAATAAATTGTTATTAACAAACACGTATATTAACAATAAGATCTTTCAACGTTACATTATACCATAGTAAAAGTCCTACAAAATCTTTCATATACACCACTATCATATTCCTAACCATTCGTGAGATATAAAAATGACAAGATATTGTTATATGAACAATTTAATTTCGAAGATCAGTTGTACTCATGAGAATGCTAACTGTTTCTACTTACACGTAATAACACTAACGTAATATTAGAATGATTATCACTACCACTAATAACGCTTTCATTAACGTAGTTATAAACAAATATATACCTACTTAAAATTAATGTTATTAACGAGCGATGAGCGCCGAAGCGTTACTCACGAACCTGAAAAGGATAGAATCGTATTATGCGACGTGTAGAAACACGAATCTGAGTGAGATGCGAATATCGTATGATACATAGGAGAGAGAGAAGGAGAGATACATATGCTTTAGTAACCGTAAGACAAAGAGAGCAATACATTTCACACTTTAGACATGCTATTGATGATTTTAATTGTATAATTGAACATTCTATTCTATGTAAAGTATGTCTAAAGGTAAATTGAATAATATTTAACATATATTTGCATATTTCAGATTTGAATTATTATATTGAATTATAACTTTTATATTCCTTTCAATGAAAACCTTATAATGAAATTCTATAATAAGGAAGGTATCGCTCTCTTTACAAAAACGCTGATAGAATAAGAAATAGAAATAACCGAGGTCACTAAGTGACTCATGCGAGTAAAATCTAGTCATCCGTAAAAGAAACGCCCTATGACACATTCCACGAATACTATTTCCATGAATTCGAAAGCTGGCAAGCGAGCCATACAGATAGAAGTAGACTCACATCGCTAGGCAACACCTAGACAACGCCCCATGACTCATTCGTAACAAAGAATCGACTACCCCTACTACTATTTCCAGAAATGTATAAAAGCTTGTGAATTTGTACCTCCAGCCGGAGAATGGAGCAAGCTTAGAGCCAGATCACATCTTATACTTGCCCCGCTCTTCCATAAGTAACCAATTGTATTCTAAATTCTTCAATAAACATCATATTCGAAACCTAAATAATATCTGAAGAAAGAGTTGGATGGATTATTGAATACTACCTACCTAATATCCTGACTTCGAGGAACCACAGTCTACGTCAATGAGGAGCAGTTACTTATCCTGGGATTTCACTCCCTTAACCAGCACGAAGAAGAACCCATCGGCGAAGGACGTCTTGCCGGATCGACTTGGTCGCATCACCCAGGACGTCACAGGCTGAAATTCTTGTTGGCAGCGGTGGGATTGCCAAAAAGGTGATCTCCGTGGGATAGCTGAAGGAGTTGGACATCTGACATCTCTGAGAAGCATCCCTTGGGATGACACTTCAATTCTCTGGAAGCAGAACGAGCCAGTAGCGGAAGAAGAAGCCGATTGCCGAATTCATTCTACTGTATCCTGTCTCTACAAAGAGAAAAGGATCCTTTCCGGAGAAGCAGTTGCGGGGATAAGGCTGTCCTCTATCCTTTGGACAAGGTTCATGGAGTCATACATAACTCTCACCTTTCTTCTTTTTACCATGCGATACATGTAAGTGCGATCTTATTAATATTGCAAGCCTTACTATTATATACTCTTCAATAAATAAATATTCAATAACAAGAAATAAAAATGGCTGTCGACGAAATGAACGACTTAACTAGACAAATAGGCGGAATGAATATCGAAGATACAAACGCGAATCGTAGAGCTGTAAATGCGCCGTATATAAGTTTGCGAGATGCAGCCGAGACAATTCTCCCATTCGATGGAAAGAATATGCCAGTTTTACAATTCACTAACAGTTGCATGCACGCTAAGAATATGATTTCTCCTACCGCGGAATATGGACTTGTTCAAATGATAAAGAATAAATTAGTTGGACCTGCATTGAGGGTAGCATTGAGTGGAGAATATAATGATATAGAATCTTTATTAGCAGTCTTAAGAACTAGATTTGCACCTGTTTACTCTTCGTCACAATTGCATGGAGAACTTGCTAAAGTAACTCAACATCCTGACGAATCAGTAGTCGATTACGGTAGCCGAGTGTCAATGATTCTGCAACAGTTAAAATCTTGTTACCAAACCGAAAACCCAACTCAAGCAATGCAATTTTTAAATTCTGCTGAAGGTAATGCCGTAAGAAATTTCTTAACTGGTTTGAAAAATGATATTTTTACGAGAATAAATCCACGCGATCCTATTACTTTAAATACCGCGATAGAATCCGCAATAAAAGCTGAAACAGAATATCAGGAACACGCGCAACGTATGAGAATAACGGAAGGCCTCATGCAATCAATTCGATGTAATAATTGTCTTGGATATGGTCATGACACTTATTCATGCAGCACTATTAATCCGCTTGCCCAAGTATCTCATGTACAATGGCAACCAAAAGTATGTTCGTATTGCAAGAATTCTGGACATACGCGTGCTGAATGTAGAGCTTTACAACAACAACCGCGAATTTTAAATCGAAACCCATTTCCGAATACCGCCCGGAACCCTTTATTTAATGCTGCTACGCGAAATATGAATTTTAACAATAATAATCGTTTTAATCGCCTAAATCAAGCCACACCGCGAAACATTGGTTTATTTTGTCGTTACTGTAAAATTCCTAGCCACAGTCTTGAGCAATGTCGAAAGAGACAATACAATAATAATTTGCGGAACCAAGGAAATCAACATTTTAGTAGAGAAAATCGAGCAATTGAAAATGTGCGACGAGATAGAGCCCAAGATAATCCGGGAAACCGAGATCGGGCCCAGCGAACAGGCGCAGCGCTGAACGAACGCCCGCGAGTGCGCTTAATCAATCCGGAGGAATCCCAAGAGGGAACGCAAGTATAAAAATCTGTAACAAAATTATCGGTAAACCACCTTCTGTAGTCCTACCAAGCAAAAATCTCCTCGACGGACGCGCTAGCTTCATGATAGATACGGGATCCGATATAAATTTGATAAAGGAGAATTCGCTCCATGAGAATGTGCCCATTGATAAGAAAATAGTATTCGAACTTAGTGGAATAACTAAAGGACGAACTCGCACGATAGGCGTAGCTAAATTACGCATTCTCGATGCTGATGCATGGTTTCATGTAGTCCCTAATGATTTTCCAATTCCAGATGGAATACTAGGCACGGAATTCTTCAAAAATCAAAAAGCAACTATTGACTACCCGAGGGCTTGTCTGGTTGTAAGCGGAGTATCATACTATTTCCATAACGACGAAATCGTTACTATTCCCGCTAGAACGCGAAAACAAATATTTGTTCATGTAGCCAATCCAGAAATTAAATACGGATATATTCCAAAACTAGATGCCGGACCGCAGGTGTACTTAGGTAACGCCGTTGTCTCAAATCGTGATGGGATAGCACATCTATATGTTATTAACTCATCGGACGAAGACATAGAATTAGCGATCCCAACTGTAAAAATATATCCATTCAAAGAATTAAAAAACGAGGAAACAAATACAGATAATACAGAGGAAGAAGCGGTAAGTAATAAAACGCGAATTGATAAAATATTAGAGTCGTTGCGACTCAATCATTTAAATGCGGAAGAAAAAACTAGTGTCACTAGACTAGTAACAAATTATGCGGAACGATTTCATTTGTCAGGAGAACCGCTAGGCGCAACCAGCGTATCAAAGCATCGAATATATACCACTGACGACAGACCAATCAACGTTAAACAATATCGATATCCTCAAGTTCATAAAGAAGAGACACAACGACAGGTTGATGAAATGTTAGCAAAAGGTGTTATAGAGCCGTCAAACTCACCTTATAATTCTCCTTTGTGGATTGTACCAAAAAAGGATGATTCTAAAGGTAATAAAAAATGGCGTCTCGTAATAGATTTTCGAGCGCTTAATGAAAAAACGATCGGTGATGCATATCCACTGCCCAATATTGTCGATATACTCGATCAGCTTGGTAGCGCGAAATATTTTTCAGTATTTGATCTAGCCTCTGGATTTCACCAGATATTAATGGACAAGACTGATAAGCATAAAACTGCGTTTTCAACACCGTACGGACATTTCGAATATAATCGCATGCTATTTGGACTAAAAAACGCTCCCGCTAATTTCCAAAGATTAATGGACCAAGTATTAACGGGATTGCAAGGAATTGAATTATTCGTATACCTCGACGATATTGTAATATATGCCAGATCGCTTGAGGAACACGAGATTAAATTCCAACGACTAATGAAACGACTAGAAGAAGCAAATCTATTTTTACAACCTGATAAATGCGAATTTTTAAAGAAAGAAGTAGCTTATCTTGGACACGTGATAACTGAAAATGGTGTACGCCCCGATCCAAAAAAGGTAAGTGCCGTGAAGAATTTCCCGACACCCAAAACACGAAAAAATATTAAGCAATTTCTCGGTCTTGCAGGATATTACCGAAGATTTATAGAAAACTTTTCGAAAATCGCCAAACCTCTTTCTGACCTAACGAAGCAGACTATTGCATTCGAATGGAAACAAGAACAGCAAGAAGCATTCGATAAATTACGACATGCTCTATGCTCGGAACCAATTTTACAATATCCTAATTTCAACAAACCATTTATTATAACCACGGGTGCATCAGGATACGCCATTGGTGCAATACTAAGTCAAGGTAAAATAGGGAGTGACCTTCCTATTGTTACGTCCACCCCCCACCACACTCCGGGAAAATTTAAAACATTTCTTTATAAGAACAAATACCAGATAAGCTGGGACCTGACCGAACCGCGTCCCGGATCTGGCATCTTAACAGTAGATAGACTATGTGAGTTCTAGGCCACTAACGAAAAGTTACCATTTACCATAAGTAGAAGTTACCACTTACCGACAGTAGAAGTTACCATAACTAAAAGTTACCATTTACCATAAGTACAAGTTACCATAACTAAAAGTTACCATTTACCATAAGTAGAAGTTACCACTTACCGACAGTAGAAGTTACCATAACTAAAAGTTACCATTTACCATAAGTAGAAGTTACCATAACTAAAAGTTACCATTTACCATAAGTAGAAGTTACCACTTACCGACAATAGAAGTTACCATAACCAAAAGTTACCATTTACCATAAGTAGAAGTTACCACTTAACCGACAGTAGAAGTTACCATAACTAAAAGTTACCATTTACCATAAGTAGAAGATATCATAGATAAAAGTTACCATAGAGTAGAAGTAAGACCGCGTAAGTAAGATCACTTATCATCAACCATCGACTACCCACCAATAGATGTACACGGTAGATTTAACATAAACAATAAGTGTTCACAATATCCTTCTCGAAAATCCACCATAAGTATCTAACTCCCAAATCCCCGTAATCCTTCTTCAGACCCTTCCAGAAAACTCTCGGCTCAACGAGTCATACGACTGCACAAAAGAGAAAGCGAAGGTGGAAGCAAAAAACGCAACCCTTCCCTCGAACACGAAGGAAGACGGAAAACATGACCATATAAAAAGAGAAATCAGGGACCGATGACGCAACACGGTCCTTCCATCTCTCAACCCTTCCACTCGACCACCCTCGCCACCGAGGATGGAAAAACATGACCATATAAGGAGAGAAATCAGGGACCGGACCGATGACGCAACGAAGCCCCTCCACTTCTCAACCCTTCCACGCGAGCTTTTCCCGCCGCCAGGAAAATGGAATATAAGGACGAGCATCCCGAGGGACGCTGGCAGTCTTAGTCTCGGTCTCAGTCGCAGTCAGTCAGCCAGTGCTTCTCTCAGTTATCCTTCGAACGCAGATTCGATACTTGTCTCAGTGAGCATTACCACGTTCTTCTATATCCTTCTATATCCGAAAACTTCCATATCCTCCTATATCCGAAGCCTCAAGTATCACGCGTATACTCGATAATGTTAAGTGTCTGATATTGTAACAGTTGTAGAATTATCGTGTGAAACTATAAGAATATACCAGTGTTTAACGAATTTTCGTGTGATCTCTCATCAACCTTAACACGCCCCACTCCCACTGGGTAGCGCTAATTCGTTGGCAGTATTAATTACTTAGTACCAACAAGGTACCACGTCACCGGTCCTCCCCTTGCATTACATCTGCATACGAGGCAGTGCTATACGAGTGGCACGCTATCGTCCGTAGGTGTTCGGAAAGAGGCAGTGCTATACGAGTGGCACGTTTTCTCGCCGTAGCAACAGGGAATCAACCAAAGACGTTTCTTTTCCGCGAATATTTATATTGTTTGGCTAAAGCAAATGCCAAGGTGTCGCCAAGGAGGAATTAAGTGGCGTACCCGCCGATTAAACCGTCTCCTACATACATCTCCCTCTAACACCATACTGGGAGTCGAATTCGCGGAACAACCCGAGTACGAAGCGTATTTCGCCGCGAATTCCGCGCGCAAGGCGGACGAAAAACTCAGTGCTAACCGCGAACACCGGCACGCGAGTGTTAACGATTCCTCAACATACATTCCACTCTCGAAAGAGGAATCCCGAACGAACTACCGTGCGCTTAAAAGGGAGTCTCACCCGAGTTGTCAAGTGAACCTCGAAAGCCGCCCGTACCGGTTGACCTGCATTACGGATGAATCTGACCACCTCCCGTCGGAGGAACTGATTGAGCGCATCAGGAAGGACGACCCCCGCCGGAGCTACTACTCGCGACGCCGCGCGGAGATCCTGTATCTATACGGCGCCGCCACACCTGAGCATTGGGGGACCGCGGACCACCCTCTAGAACTCGAGTAAAGGTAAGTGCCGACGCCCCTAAATTTAATTAACTGACATGAGTGAGCCCCCATCACGACCTGCTACCCGGCGACTCTCCCCCTTAGTCTCTCGAATCACGCGCCGGAATTGGTTATCCCGCGCGATCTGTGTATTTACGTTGGGTTATCAGAATCGGAATAGTAAACATTATCTCTGCGAATCGTGCTACCGCGACTTAACCGCGCAACAGCGCAGTCACTACGAACTCCTGATCCGACATTACATGCACATCGGTTTCCGGTACAGATTGGAAGAGTGCGACGCGTGTGACGTAATAATCGGCGAGATCCGGGAACCCTCGGGGTGTACCACGTGCTCGGAAATATACCTCGACGTGACGCGCTCGGTGACGCACGAGGGAGGGCAGCAACATTTAGATATAGAACCCACTATTATAGCCATCTCCCAAATCAGGCGTTAAGCTCGAGAACGCTATTACCAGTATTCCACGGTCGGTAAATCGAGAACGCTATTACCAGTATTCCACGGTCG
>NW_027250280.1:0-30081 GCF_030848795.1 Temnothorax nylanderi | reverse complement strand
ACGACATAGTCTCGCGGCGCGGAGAGACCCGCGACGACGCGTATAACGGAGGGAAGCCGACGACATAGTCTCGCGGCGCGGAGAGACCCGCGACGACGCGTATAACGGAGGGAAGCCGACGACATAGTCTCGCGGCGCGGAGAGACCCGCGACGACGCGTATAACGGAGGGAAGCCGACGACATAGTCTCGCGGCGCGGAGAGACCCGCGACGACGCGTATAACGGAGGGAAGCCGACGACATAGTCTCGCGGCGCGGAGAGACCCGCGACGACGCGTATAACGGAGGGAAGGCCGACGACATAGTCTCGCGGCGCGGAGAGACCCGCGACGACGCGTATAACGGAGGGAAGCCGACGACATAGTCTCGCGGCGCGGAGAGACCCGCGACGACGCGTATAAGGAGGGAAGCCGACGACATAGTCTCGCGGCGCGGAGAGACCCGCGACGACGCGTATAACGGAGGGAAGCCGACGACATAGTCTCGCGGCGCGGAGAGACCCGCGACGACGCGTATAACGGAGGGAAGCCGACGACATAGTCTCGCGGCGCGGAGAGACCCGCGACGACGCGTATAACGGAGGGAAGCCGACGACATAGTCTCGCGGCGCGGAGAGACCGCGACGACGCGTATAACGGAGGGAAGCCGACGACATAGTCTCGCGGCGCGGAGAGACCCGCGACGACGCGTATAACGGAGGGAAGCCGACGACATAGTCTCGCGGCGCGGAGAGACCCGCGACGACGCGTATAACGGAGGGAAGCCGACGACATAGTCTCGCGGCGCGGAGAGACCCGCGACGACGCGTATACGGAGGGAAGCCGACGACATAGTCTCGCGGCGCGGAGAGACCCGCGACGACGCGTATAACGGAGGGAAGCCGACGACATAGTCTCGCGGCGCGGAGAGACCCGCGACGACGCGTATAACGGAGGGAAGCCGACGACATAGTCTCGCGGCGCGGAGAGACCCGCGACGACGCGTATAACGGAGGGAAGCCGACGACATAGTCTCGCGGCGCGGAGAGACCCGCGACGACGCGTATAACGGAGGGAAGCCGACGACATAGTCTCGCGGCGCGGAGAGACCCGCGACGACGCGTATACGGAGGGAAGCCGACGACATAGTCTCGCGGCGCGGAGAGACCCGCGACGACGGCGTATAACGGAGGGAAGCCGACGACATAGTCTCGCGGCGCGGAGAGCACCCGCGACGACGCGTATAACGGAGGGAAGCCGACGACATAGTCTCGCGGCGCGGAGAGACCCGCGACCGACGGTATACGGAGGGAAGCCGACGACATAGTCTCGCGGCGCGGAGAGACCCGCGACGACGCGTATAACGGAGGGAAGCCGACGACATAGTCCTCGCGGCGCGGAGAGACCCGCGACGACGCGTATAACGGAGGGAAGCCGACGACATAGTCTCGCGGCGCGGAGAGACCCGCGACGACGCGTATAACGGAGGGAAGCCGAACGACATAGTCTCGCGGCGCGCGAGAGACCCGCGACGACGCGTATAACGGAGGGAAGCCGACGACATAGTCTCGCGGCGCGGAGAGACCCGCGACGACGCGTATAACGGAGGGAAGCCGACGACATAGTCTCGCGGCGCGGAGAGACCCGCGACGACGCGTATAACGGAGGGAAGCCGACGACATAGTCTCGCGGCGCGGAGAGACCCGCGACGACGCGTATAACGGAGGGAAGCCGACGACATAGTCTCGCGGCGCGGAGAGACCCGCGACGACGCGTATAACGGAGGGAAGCCGACGACATAGTCTCGCGGCGCGGAGAGACCCGCGACGACGCGTATAACGGAGGGAAGCCGACGACATAGTCTCGCGGCGCGGGAGAGACCCGCGACGACGCGTATAACGGAGGGAAGCCGACGACATAGTCTCGCGGCGCGGAGAGACCCGCGACGACGCGTATAACGGAGGGAAGCCGACGACATAGTCTCGCGGCGCGGAGAGACCCGCGACGACGCGTATAACGGAGGGAAGCCGACGACATAGTCTCGCGGCGCGGAGAGACCCGCGACGACGCGTATAACGGAGGGAAGCCGACGACATAGTCTCGCGGCGCGGAGAGACCCGCGACGACGCGTATAACGGAGGGAAGCCGACGACATAGTCTCGCGGCGCGGAGAGACCCGCGACGACGCGTATAACGGAGGGAAGCCGACGACATAGTCTCGCGGCGCGGAGAGACCCGCGACGACGCGTATAACGGAGGGAAGCCGACGACATAGTCTCGCGGCGCGGAGAGACCCGCGACGACGCGTATACGGAGGGGAAGCCGACGACATAGTCTCGCGGCGCGGAGAGACCCGCGACGACGCGTATAACGGAGGGAAGCCGACGACATAGTCTCGCGGCGCGGAGAGACCCGCGACGACGCGTATAACGGAGGGAAGCCGACGACATAGTCTCCGCGGCGCGGAGAGACCCCGCGACGACGCGTATAACGGAGGGAAGCCGACGACATAGTCTCGCGGCGCGGAGAGACCCGCGACGACGCGTATAACGGAGGGAAGCCGACGACATAGTCTCGCGGCGCGGAGAGACCCGCGACGACGCGTATAACGGAGGGAAGCCGACGACATAGTCTCGCGGCGCGGAGAGACCCGCGACGACGCGTATAACGGAGGGAAGCCGACGACATAGTCTCGGCGGCGCGGAGAGACCCGCGACGACGCGTATAACGGAGGGAAGCCGACGACATAGTCTCGCGGCGCGGAGAGACCCGCGACGACGCGTATAACGGAGGGAAGCCGACGACATAGTCTCGCGGCGCGGAGAGACCCGCGACGACGCGTATAACGGGAGGGAAGCCGACGACATAGTCCTCGCGGCGCGGAGAGACCCGCGGACGACGCGTATACGGAGGGGAAGCCGACGACATAGTCTCGCGGCGCGGAGAGACCCGCGACGACGCGTATAACGGAGGGAAGCCGACGACATAGTCCTCGCGGCGCGGAGAGACCCGCGACGACGCGTATAACGGAGGGAAGCCGACGACATAGTCTCGCGGCGCGGAGAGACCCGCGACGACGCGTATAACGGAGGGAAGCCGACGACATAGTCCTCGCGGCGCGGGAGAGACCCGCGACGACGCGTATAACGGAGGGAAGCCGACGACATAGTCTCGCGGCGCGGAGAGACCCGCGACGACGCGTATAACGGAGGGAAGCCGACGACATAGTCTCGCGGCGCGGAGAGACCCGCGACGACGCGTATAACGGAGGGAAGCCGACGACATAGTCTCGCGGCGCGGAGAGACCCGCGACGACGCGTATAACGGAGGGAAGCCGACGACATAGTCTCGCGGCGCGGAGAGACCCGCGACGACGCGTATAACGGAGGGAAGCCGACGACATAGTCTCGCGGCGCGGAGAGACCCGCGACGACGCGTATAACGGAGGGAAGCCGACGACATAGTCCTCGCGGCGCGGAGAGACCCGCGACGACGCGTATAACGGAGGGAAGCCGACGACATAGTCTCGCGGCGCGGAGAGACCCGCGACGACGCGTATAACGGAGGGAAGCCGACGACATAGTCTCGCGGCGCGGAGAGACCCGCGACGACGCGTATAACGGAGGGAAGCCGACGACATAGTCTCGCGGCGCGGAGAGACCCGCGACGACGCGTATAACGGAGGGAGCCGACGACATAGTCTCGCGGCGCGGAGAGACCCGCGACGACGCGTATAACGGAGGGAAGCCGACGACATAGTCTCGCGGCGCGGAGAGACCCGCGACGACGCGTATAACGGAGGGAAGCCGACGACATAGTCTCGCGGCGCGGAGAGACCCGCGACGACGCGTATAACGAGGGAACCGACGACATAGTCTCGCGGCGCGGAGAGACCCGCGACGACGCGTATAACGGAGGGAAGCCGACGACATAGTCTCGCGGCGCGGAGAGACCCGCGACGACGCGTATAACGGAGGGAAGCCGACGACATAGTCCTCGCGGCGCGGAGAGACCCGCGACGACGCGTATAACGGAGGGAAGCCGACGACATAGTCTCGCGGCGCGGAGAGACCCGCGACGACGCGTATAACGGAGGGAAGCCGACGACATAGGTCTCGCGGCGCGGAGAGACCCGCGACGACGCGTATAACGGAGGGAAGGCCGACGACATAGTCTCGCGGCGCGGAGAGACCCGCGACGACGCGTATAACGGAGGGAAGCCGACGACATAGTCTCGCGGCGCTGGAGAGACCCGCGACGACGCGTATAACGGAGGGAAGCCGACGACATAGTCTCGCGGCGCGGAGAGACCCGCGACGACCGCGTATAACGGAGGGAAGCCGACGACATAGTCTCGCGGCGCGGAGAGACCCGCGACGACGCGTAGAACGGAGGGAAGCCGACGACATAGTCTCGCGGCGCGGAGAGACCCGCGACGACGCGTATAACGGAGGGAAGCCGACGACATAGTCTCGCGGCGCGGAGAGGACCCGCGACGACGCGTATAACGGAGGGAAGCCGACGACATAGTCCTCGCGGCGCGGAGAGACCCGCGACGACGCGTATAACGGAGGGAAGCCGACGACATAAGTCTCGCGGCGCGGAGAGACCCGCGACGACGCGTATAACGGAGGGAAGTCCGACGACATAGTCCTCGCGGCGCGGAGAGACCCGCGACGACGCGTATAACGGAGGGAAGGCCGACGACATAGTCTCGCGGGCGCGGAGAGACCCGCGACGACGCGTATAACGGAGGGAAGCCGACGACATAGTCTCGGCGGCGCGGAGAGACCCGCGACGACGCGTATAACGGAGGGAAGCCGACGACATAGTCTCGCGGCGCGGAGAGACCCTCGACGACGCGTATAACGGAGGGAAGCCGACGACATAGTCTCGCGGCGCGGAGAGACCCGCGACGACGCGTATAACGGAGGGAAGCCGACGACATAGTCTCGCGGCGCGGAGAGGACCCGCGACGACGCGTATAACGGAGGGAAGCCGACGACATAGTCTCGCGGCGCGGAGAGACCCGCGACGACGCGTATAAACGGAGGGAAGCCGACGACATAGTCCTCGCGGCGCGGAGAGACCCGCGACGACGCGTATAACGGAGGAAGCCGACGACATAGTCCTCGCGGCGCGGAGAGAACCCGCGACGACGCGTATAACGGAGGGAAGCCGACGACATAGTCCTCGCGGCGCGGAGAGACCCGCGACGACGCGTATAACGGAGGGAAGCCGACGACATAGTCTCGCGGCGCGGAGAGACCCGCGACGACGCGTATAACGGAGGGAAGCCGACGACATAGTCTCGCGGCGCGGAGAGACCCGCGACGACGCGTATAACGGAGGGAAGCCGACGACATAGTCTCGCGGCGCGGAGAGACCCGCGACGACGCGTATAACGGAGGGAAGCCGACGACATAGTCTCGCGGCGCGGAGAGACCCGCGACGACGCGTATAACGGAGGGAAGCCGACGACATAGTCTCGCGGCGCGGAGAGACCCGCGACGACGCGTATAACGGAGGGAAGCCGACGACATAGTCTCGCGGCGCGGAGAGACCCGCGACGACGCGTATAACGGAGGGAAGCCGACGACATAGTCTCGCGGCGCGGAGAGACCCGCGACGACGCGTATAACGGAGGGAAGCCGACGACATAGTCTCGCGGCGCGGAGAGACCCGCGACGACGCGTATAACGGAGGGAAGGCCTACGACATAGTTCTCGCGGCGCGGAGAGACCCGCGACGACGCGTATAACGGAGGGAGCCGACGACATAGTCTCGCGGCGCGGAGAGACCCGCGACGACGCGTATAACGGAGGGAAGCCGACGACATAGTCTCGCGGCGCGGAGAGACCCGCGACGACGCGGTATAACGGAGGGAAAGCCGACGACATAGTCTCGCGCGCGAGAGACCCGCGGGCCGGACGCGGTATAACGGAGGGAAGCCGACGACATAGTCTCGCGGCGCGAGAGACCCGCGACGACGGCGTATAACTGAGGGAAGCCGACGACATAGTCTCGCGGCGCGGAGAAGACCCGCGACGACGCGTATAACGGAGGGAAGCCGACGACATAGTCTCGCGGCCGGAGAGACCCGCGACGACTCGTATAAGGGAGGGAAGCCGACTACATATTCTCGCGGCGCGGAGAGACCCGGACGACGCGTATAAAGGAGTGAAGCCGGACGACATAGTCCTCGCGGGCGCGGAGAGACACGCGACGACGCGTATAACGGGATGGAAGCCGACGACATAGTCTCGCGGCGCGGAGAGACCCGCGACGACGCGTATAAAGGTAGGGGAAGCCGACGACATAGTCTCGCGGCGCGGAGAGACCCGCGACGACGCGTATAGGGAGGGAAGCCGACGACATAGTCTCGCGGCGCGGAGAGGACCCGCGACGACGCGTATAAGGTAGGGAAGCCGACTACATAGTCTCGCGGCGCGGAGAGACCCGCGACGACGCGTAGAAGGGAGGGAATCCGACGACATAGTCTCAGCGGCGCGGAGAGACCCGCGACGACGCGTATAAGGGAGGGAAGCCGACCGACATAGTCTCGTCGGCGCGGAGAGACCCGCGACGACGCGTATAAGGGAGGGAAGCCGACGACATAGTCTCGCGGCGCGGAGAGACCCGCGACGACGCGTATAGAGGAGGGAAGCCGACGACATAGTCTCGCGGCGCGGAGAGACCCGCGACGACGCGTATAAGGGAGGGAAGGCCGACGACATAGTCTCGCGGCGCGGAGAGACCCGCGACGACGCGTATAACGGGAGGGAAGCCGACGACATAGTCTCGCGGCGCGGAGAGACCCGCTGACGACGCGTATAAGGGAGGGAAGCCGACGACATAGTCTCGCGGCGCGGAGAGACCCGCGACGACGCGTATAAGGGAGGGAGCCGACGACATAGTCTCGCGGCGCGGAGAGACCCGCGACGACGCGTATAAGGGAGGGAAGCCGACGACATAGTCCTCGCGGCGCGGAGAGACCCGCGACGACGCGTATAACGGGAGGGAAGCCGACGACATAGTCTCGCGGCGCGGAGAGACCCGCGACGACGCGTATAAGGAGGGAAGCCGACGACATAGTCTCGCGGCGCGGAGAGACCCGCGACGACGCGTATAATGGAGGGAAGCCGACGACATAGTCTCGCGGCGCGGAGAGACCCGCGACGACGCGTATAAGGGAGGTAAGCCGACGACATAGTCTCGCGGCGCGGAGAGACCCGCGACGACGCGTATAAGGGAGGGAAGCCGACGACATAGTCTCGCGGCGCGGTGAGACCCGCGACGACGCGTATAAGGGAGCGAAGCCGACGACATAGTCTCGCGGCGCGGTGAGACCCGCGACGACGCGTATAAGGGAGCGAAGCCGACGACATAGTCTCGCGGCGCGGTGAGACCCGCGACGACGCGTATAAGGGAGCGAAGCCGACGACATAGTCTCGCGGCGCGGTGAGACCCGCGACGACGCGTATAAGGGAGCGAAGCCGACGACATAGTCTCGCGGCGCGGTGAGACCCGCGACGACGCGTATAAGGGAGGGAAGCCGACGACATAGTCTCGCGGCGCGGTGAGACCCGCGACGACGCGTATAAGGGAGCGAAGCCGACGACATAGTCTCGCGGCGCGGTGAGACCCGCGACGACGCGTATAAGGGAGGAAGCCGACGACATAGTCTCGCGGCGCGGTGAGACCCGCGACGACGCGTATAAGGGAGCGAAGCCGACGACATAGTCTCGCGGCGCGGTGAGACCCGCGACGACGCGTATAAGGGAGGGAAGCCGACGACATAGTCTCGCGGCGCGGTGAGACCCGCGACGACGCGTATAAGGGAGGAAGCCGACGACATAGTCTCGCGGCGCGGAGAGACCCGCGACGACGCGTATAAGGGAGGGAAGCCGACGACATAGTCTCGCGGCGCGGTGAGACCCGCGACGACGCGTATAAGGGAGGGAAGCCGACGACATAGTCTCGCGGCGCGGTGAGACCCGCGACGACGCGTATAAGGGAGGGAAGCCGACGACATAGTCTCGCGGCGCGGAGAGACCCGCGACGACGCGTATAAGGGAGGGAAGCCGACGACATAGTCTCGCGGCGCGGAGAGACCCGCGACGACGCGTATAAGGGAGGGAAGCCGACGACATAGTCTCGCGGCGCGGTGAGACCCGCGACGACGCGTATAAGGGAGGGAAGCCGACGACATAGTCTCGCGGCGCGGTGAGACCCGCGACGACGCGTATAAGGGAGCGAAGCCGACGACATAGTCTCGCGGCGCGGTGAGACCCGCGACGACGCGTATAAGGGAGGAAGCCGACGACATAGTCTCGCGGCGCGGTGAGACCCGCGACGACGCGTATAAGGGAGGAAGCCGACGACATAGTCTCGCGGCGCGGTGAGACCCGCGACGACGCGTATAAGGGAGGAAGCCGACGACATAGTCTCGCGGCGCGGAGAGACCCGCGACGACGCGTATAAGGGAGGGAAGCCGACGACATAGTCTCGCGGCGCGGTGAGACCCGCGACGACGCGTATAAGGGAGGGAAGCCGACGACATAGTCTCGCGGCGCGGTGAGACCCGCGACGACGCGTATAAGGGAGGGAAGCCGACGACATAGTCTCGCGGCGCGGTGAGACCCGCGACGACGCGTATAAGGGAGGGAAGCCGACGACATAGTCTCGCGGCGCGGCGAGACCCGCGACGACGCGTATAAGGGAGGGAAGCCGACGACATAGTCTCGCGGCGCGGTGAGACCCGCGACGACGCGTATAAGGGAGGAAGCCGACGACATAGTCTCGCGGCGCGGTGAGACCCGCGACGACGCGTATAAGGGAGCGAAGCCGACGACATAGTCTCGCGGCGCGGTGAGACCCGCGACGACGCGTATAAGGGAGGGAAGCCGACGACATAGTCTCGCGGCGCGGTGAGACCCGCGACGACGCGTATAAGGGAGGGAAGCCGACGACATAGTCTCGCGGCGCGGTGAGACCCGCGACGACGCGTATAAGGGAGGGAAGCCGACGACATAGTCTCGCGGCGCGGTGAGACCCGCGACGACGCGTATAAGGGAGGGAAGCCGACGACATAGTCTCGCGGCGCGGTGAGACCCGCGACGACGCGTATAAGGGAGGGAAGCCGACGACATAGTCTCGCGGCGCGGTGAGACCCGCGACGACGCGTATAAGGGAGGAAGCCGACGACATAGTCTCGCGGCGCGGAGAGACCCGCGACGACGCGTATAAGGGAGGGAAGCCGACGACATAGTCTCGCGGCGCGGTGAGACCCGCGACGACGCGTATAAGGGAGGGAAGCCGACGACATAGTCTCGCGGCGCGGTGAGACCCGCGACGACGCGTATAAGGGAGGGAAGCCGACGACATAGTCTCGCGGCGCGGTGAGACCCGCGACGACGCGTATAAGGGAGGGAAGCCGACGACATAGTCTCGCGGCGCGGTGAGACCCGCGACGACGCGTATAAGGGAGGGAAGCCGACGACATAGTCTCGCGGCGCGGTGAGACCCGCGACGACGCGTATAAGGGAGGGAAGCCGACGACATAGTCTCGCGGCGCGGTGAGACCCGCGACGACGCGTATAAGGGAGGGAAGCCGACGACATAGTCTCGCGGCGCGGTGAGACCCGCGACGACGCGTATAAGGGAGGGAAGCCGACGACATAGTCTCGCGGCGCGGTGAGACCCGCGACGACGCGTATAAGGGAGGGAAGCCGACGACATAGTCTCGCGGCGCGGTGAGACCCGCGACGACGCGTATAAGGGAGGGAAGCCGACGACATAGTCTCGCGGCGCGGTGAGACCCGCGACGACGCGTATAAGGGAGGGAAGCCGACGACATAGTCTCGCGGCGCGGTGAGACCCGCGACGACGCGTATAAGGGAGGGAAGCCGACGACATAGTCTCGCGGCGCGGTGAGACCCGCGACGACGCGTATAAGGGAGGGAAGCCGACGACATAGTCTCGCGGCGCGGTGAGACCCGCGACGACGCGTATAAGGGAGGGAAGCCGACGACATAGTCTCGCGGCGCGGTGAGACCCGCGACGACGCGTATAAGGGAGGGAAGCCGACGACATAGTCTCGCGGCGCGGTGAGACCCGCGACGACGCGTATAAGGGAGGGAAGCCGACGACATAGTCTCGCGGCGCGGTGAGACCCGCGACGACGCGTATAAGGGAGGGAAGCCGACGACATAGTCTCGCGGCGCGGTGAGACCCGCGACGACGCGTATAAGGGAGGGAAGCCGACGACATAGTCTCGCGGCGCGGTGAGACCCGCGACGACGCGTATAAGGGGGAAGCCGACGACATAGTCTCGCGGCGCGGTGAGACCCGCGACGACGCGTATAAGGGAGGGAAGCCGACGACATAGTCTCGCGGCGCGGTGAGACCCGCGACGACGCGTATAAGGGAGGGAAGCCGACGACATAGTCTCGCGGCGCGGTGAGACCCGCGACGACGCGTATAAGGGAGGGAAGCCGACGACATAGTCTCGCGGCGCGGTGAGACCCGCGACGACGCGTATAAGGGAGGGAAGCCGACGACATAGTCTCGCGGCGCGGTGAGACCCGCGACGACGCGTATAAGGGAGGGAAGCCGACGACATAGTCTCGCGGCGCGGTGAGACCCGCGACGACGCGTATAAGGGAGGGAAGCCGACGACATAGTCTCGCGGCGCGGTGAGACCCGCGACGACGCGTATAAGGGAGGGAAGCCGACGACATAGTCTCGCGGCGCGGTGAGACCCGCGACGACGCGTATAAGGGAGGGAAGCCGACGACATAGTCTCGCGGCGCGGTGAGACCCGCGACGACGCGTATAAGGGAGGGAAGCCGACGACATAGTCTCGCGGCGCGGTGAGACCCGCGACGACGCGTATAAGGGAGGGAAGCCGACGACATAGTCTCGCGGCGCGGAGAGACCCGCGACGACGCGTATAAGGGAGGGAAGCCGACGACATAGTCTCGCGGCGCGGTGAGACCCGCGACGACGCGTATAAGGGAGGGAAGCCGACGACATAGTCTCGCGGCGCGGTGAGACCCGCGACGACGCGTATAAGGGAGGGAAGCCGACGACATAGTCTCGCGGCGCGGTGAGACCCGCGACGACGCGTATAAGGGAGGGAAGCCGACGACATAGTCTCGCGGCGCGGTGAGACCCGCGACGACGCGTATAAGGGAGGGAAGCCGACGACATAGTCTCGCGGCGCGGTGAGACCCGCGACGACGCGTATAAGGGAGGGAAGCCGACGACATAGTCTCGCGGCGCGGTGAGACCCGCGACGACGCGTATAAGGGAGGGAAGCCGACGACATAGTCTCGCGGCGCGGTGAGACCCGCGACGACGCGTATAAGGGAGGGAAGCCGACGACATAGTCTCGCGGCGCGGTGAGACCCGCGACGACGCGTATAAGGGAGGGAAGCCGACGACATAGTCTCGCGGCGCGGAGAGACCCGCGACGACGCGTATAAGGGAGGGAAGCCGACGACATAGTCTCGCGGCGCGGTGAGACCCGCGACGACGCGTATAAGGGAGGGAAGCCGACGACATAGTCTCGCGGCGCGGTGAGACCCGCGACGACGCGTATAAGGGAGGGAAGCCGACGACATAGTCTCGCGGCGCGGTGAGACCCGCGACGACGCGTATAAGGGAGGGAAGCCGACGACATAGTCTCGCGGCGCGGTGAGACCCGCGACGACGCGTATAAGGGAGGGAAGCCGACGACATAGTCTCGCGGCGCGGTGAGACCCGCGACGACGCGTATAAGGGAGGGAAGCCGACGACATAGTCTCGCGGCGCGGAGAGACCCGCGACGACGCGTATAAGGGAGGGAAGCCGACGACATAGTCTCGCGGCGCGGTGAGACCCGCGACGACGCGTATAAGGGAGGGAAGCCGACGACATAGTCTCGCGGCGCGGTGAGACCCGCGACGACGCGTATAAGGGAGGGAAGCCGACGACATAGTCTCGCGGCGCGGTGAGACCCGCGACGACGCGTATAAGGAGGGAAGCCGACGACATAGTCTCGCGGCGCGGTGAGACCCGCGACGACGCGTATAAGGGAGGGAAGCCGACGACATAGTCTCGCGGCGCGGTGAGACCCGCGACGACGCGTATAAGGGAGGGAAGCCGACGACATAGTCTCGCGGCGCGGTGAGACCCGCGACGACGCGTATAAGGGAGGGAAGCCGACGACATAGTCTCGCGGCGCGGAGAGACCCGCGACGACGCGTATAAGGGAGGGAAGCCGACGACATAGTCTCGCGGCGCGGAGAGACCCGCGACGACGCGTATAAGGGAGGGAAGCCGACGACATAGTCTCGCGGCGCGGAGAGACCCGCGACGACGCGTATAAGGGAGGGAAGCCGACGACATAGTCTCGCGGCGCGGTGAGACCCGCGACGACGCGTATAAGGGAGGGAAGCCGACGACATAGTCTCGCGGCGCGGTGAGACCCGCGACGACGCGTATAAGGGAGGGAAGCCGACGACATAGTCTCGCGGCGCGGTGAGACCCGCGACGACGCGTATAAGGGAGGGAAGCCGACGACATAGTCTCGCGGCGCGGTGAGACCCGCGACGACGCGTATAAGGGAGGGAAGCCGACGACATAGTCTCGCGGCGCGGAGAGACCCGCGACGACGCGTATAAGAGAGGGAAGCCGACGACATAGTCTCGCGGCGCGGTGAGACCCGCGACGACGCGTATAAGGGAGGGAAGCCGACGACATAGTCTCGCGGCGCGGTGAGACCCGCGACGACGCGTATAAGGGAGGGAAGCCGACGACATAGTCTCGCGGCGCGGAGAGACCCGCGACGACGCGTATAAGGGAGGGAAGCCGACGACATAGTCTCGCGGCGCGGAGAGACCCGCGACGACGCGTATAAGGGAGGGAAGCCGACGACATAGTCTCGCGGCGCGGAGAGACCCGCGACGACGCGTATAAGGGAGGGAAGCCGACGACATAGTCTCGCGGCGCGGTGAGACCCGCGACGACGCGTATAAGGGAGGGAAGCCGACGACATAGTCTCGCGGCGCGGAGAGACCCGCGACGACGCGTATAAGGGAGGGAAGCCGACGACATAGTCTCGCGGCGCGGAGAGACCCGCGACGACGCGTATAAGGGAGGGAAGCCGACGACATAGTCTCGCGGCGCGGAGAGACCCGCGACGACGCGTATAAGGGAGGGAAGCCGACGACATAGTCTCGCGGCGCGGAGAGACCCGCGACGACGCGTATAAGGGAGGGAAGCCGACGACATAGTCTCGCGGCGCGGAGAGACCCGCGACGACGCGTATAAGGGAGGGAAGCCGACGACATAGTCTCGCGGCGCGGAGAGACCCGCGACGACGCGTATAAGGGAGGGAAGCCGACGACATAGTCTCGCGGCGCGGAGAGACCCGCGACGACGCGTATAAGGGAGGGAAGCCGACGACATAGTCTCGCGGCGCGGAGAGACCCGCGACGACGCGTATAAGGGAGGGAAGCCGACGACATAGTCTCGCGGCGCGGAGAGACCCGCGACGACGCGTATAAGGGAGGGAAGCCGACGACATAGTCTCGCGGCGCGGAGAGACCCGCGACGACGCGTATAAGGGAGGGAAGCCGACGACATAGTCTCGCGGCGCGGAGAGACCCGCGACGACGCGTATAAGGGAGGGAAGCCGACGACATAGTCTCGCGGCGCGGAGAGACCCGCGACGACGCGTATAAGGGAGGGAAGCCGACGACATAGTCTCGCGGCGCGGAGAGACCCGCGACGACGCGTATAAGGGAGGGAAGCCGACGACATAGTCTCGCGGCGCGGAGAGACCCGCGACGACGCGTATAAGGGAGGGAAGCCGACGACATAGTCTCGCGGCGCGGAGAGACCCGCGACGACGCGTATAAGGGAGGGAAGCCGACGACATAGTCTCGCGGCGCGGAGAGACCCGCGACGACGCGTATAAGGGAGGGAAGCCGACGACATAGTCTCGCGGCGCGGAGAGACCCGCGACGACGCGTATAAGGGAGGGAAGCCGACGACATAGTCTCGCGGCGCGGAGAGACCCGCGACGACGCGTATAAGGGAGGGAAGCCGACGACATAGTCTCGCGGCGCGGAGAGACCCGCGACGACGCGTATAAGGGAGGGAAGCCGACGACATAGTCTCGCGGCGCGGAGAGACCCGCGACGACGCGTATAAGGGAGGGAAGCCGACGACATAGTCTCGCGGCGCGGAGAGACCCGCGACGACGCGTATAAGGGAGGGAAGCCGACGACATAGTCTCGCGGCGCGGAGAGACCCGCGACGACGCGTATAAGGGAGGGAAGCCGACGACATAGTCTCGCGGCGCGGAGAGACCCGCGACGACGCGTATAAGGGAGGGAAGCCGACGACATAGTCTCGCGGCGCGGAGAGACCCGCGACGACGCGTATAAGGGAGGGAAGCCGACGACATAGTCTCGCGGCGCGGAGAGACCCGCGACGACGCGTATAAGGAGGGAAGCCGACGACATAGTCTCGCGGCGCGGAGAGACCCGCGACGACGCGTATAAGGGAGGGAAGCCGACGACATAGTCTCGCGGCGCGGAGAGACCCGCGACGACGCGTATAAGGGAGGGAAGCCGACGACATAGTCTCGCGGCGCGGAGAGACCCGCGACGACGCGTATAAGGGAGGGAAGCCGACGACATAGTCTCGCGGCGCGGAGAGACCCGCGACGACGCGTATAAGGGAGGGAAGCCGACGACATAGTCTCGCGGCGCGGAGAGACCCGCGACGACGCGTATAAGGGAGGGAAGCCGACGACATAGTCTCGCGGCGCGGAGAGACCCGCGACGACGCGTATAAGGGAGGGAAGCCGACGACATAGTCTCGCGGCGCGGAGAGACCCGCGACGACGCGTATAAGGGAGGGAAGCCGACGACATAGTCTCGCGGCGCGGAGAGACCCGCGACGACGCGTATAAGGGAGGGAAGCCGACGACATAGTCTCGCGGCGCGGAGAGACCCGCGACGACGCGTATAAGGGAGGGAAGCCGACGACATAGTCTCGCGGCGCGGAGAGACCCGCGACGACGCGTATAAGGGAGGGAAGCCGACGACATAGTCTCGCGGCGCGGAGAGACCCGCGACGACGCGTATAAGGGAGGGAAGCCGACGACATAGTCTCGCGGCGCGGAGAGACCCGCGACGACGCGTATAAGGGAGGGAAGCCGACGACATAGTCTCGCGGCGCGGAGAGACCCGCGACGACGCGTATAAGGGAGGGAAGCCGACGACATAGTCTCGCGGCGCGGAGAGACCCGCGACGACGCGTATAAGGGAGGGAAGCCGACGACATAGTCTCGCGGCGCGGAGAGACCCGCGACGACGCGTATAAGGGAGGGAAGCCGACGACATAGTCTCGCGGCGCGGAGAGACCCGCGACGACGCGTATAAGGGAGGGAAGCCGACGACATAGTCTCGCGGCGCGGAGAGACCCGCGACGACGCGTATAAGGGAGGGAAGCCGACGACATAGTCTCGCGGCGCGGAGAGACCCGCGACGACGCGTATAAGGGAGGGAAGCCGACGACATAGTCTCGCGGCGCGGAGAGACCCGCGACGACGCGTATAAGGGAGGGAAGCCGACGACATAGTCTCGCGGCGCGGAGAGACCCGCGACGACGCGTATAAGGGAGGGAAGCCGACGACATAGTCTCGCGGCGCGGAGAGACCCGCGACGACGCGTATAAGGGAGGGAAGCCGACGACATAGTCTCGCGGCGCGGAGAGACCCGCGACGACGCGTATAAGGGAGGGAAGCCGACGACATAGTCTCGCGGCGCGGAGAGACCCGCGACGACGCGTATAAGGGAGGGAAGCCGACGACATAGTCTCGCGGCGCGGAGAGACCCGCGACGACGCGTATAAGGGAGGGAAGCCGACGACATAGTCTCGCGGCGCGGAGAGACCCGCGACGACGCGTATAAGGGAGGGAAGCCGACGACATAGTCTCGCGGCGCGGAGAGACCCGCGACGACGCGTATAAGGGAGGGAAGCCGACGACATAGTCTCGCGGCGCGGAGAGACCCGCGACGACGCGTATAAGGGAGGGAAGCCGACGACATAGTCTCGCGGCGCGGAGAGACCCGCGACGACGCGTATAAGGGAGGGAAGCCGACGACATAGTCTCGCGGCGCGGAGAGACCCGCGACGACGCGTATAAGGGAGGGAAGCCGACGACATAGTCTCGCGGCGCGGAGAGACCCGCGACGACGCGTATAAGGGAGGGAAGCCGACGACATAGTCTCGCGGCGCGGAGAGACCCGCGACGACGCGTATAAGGGAGGGAAGCCGACGACATAGTCTCGCGGCGCGGAGAGACCCGCGACGACGCGTATAAGGGAGGGAAGCCGACGACATAGTCTCGCGGCGCGGAGAGACCCGCGACGACGCGTATAAGGGAGGGAAGCCGACGACATAGTCTCGCGGCGCGGAGAGACCCGCGACGACGCGTATAAGGGAGGGAAGCCGACGACATAGTCTCGCGGCGCGGAGAGACCCGCGACGACGCGTATAAGGGAGGGAAGCCGACGACATAGTCTCGCGGCGCGGAGAGACCCGCGACGACGCGTATAAGGGAGGGAAGCCGACGACATAGTCTCGCGGCGCGGAGAGACCCGCGACGACGCGTATAAGGGAGGGAAGCCGACGACATAGTCTCGCGGCGCGGAGAGACCCGCGACGACGCGTATAAGGGAGGGAAGCCGACGACATAGTCTCGCGGCGCGGAGAGACCCGCGACGACGCGTATAAGGGAGGGAAGCCGACGACATAGTCTCGCGGCGCGGAGAGACCCGCGACGACGCGTATAAGGGAGGGAAGCCGACGACATAGTCTCGCGGCGCGGAGAGACCCGCGACGACGCGTATAAGGGAGGGAAGCCGACGACATAGTCTCGCGGCGCGGAGAGACCCGCGACGACGCGTATAAGGGAGGGAAGCCGACGACATAGTCTCGCGGCGCGGAGAGACCCGCGACGACGCGTATAAGGGAGGGAAGCCGACGACATAGTCTCGCGGCGCGGAGAGACCCGCGACGACGCGTATAAGGGAGGGAAGCCGACGACATAGTCTCGCGGCGCGGAGAGACCCGCGACGGACCGTATACGCGAAGCGTAATGCCTCGCGGCGGCAGACAACGCGACGGGAGCGCCGGACCCCATTGTACCCTTCACTCCCAGCGAACTGGGAGGAGGGTACGGTGTGCTCGTAGACCCTGTACCTCCCCACCGGGCCCTCCCTTCGGTAAAGCCGAAGGTACTGCCCCAGTGGATCGTTGATACAGGGAGCCCTCTCACCACGGCAAGGTGGCACACCACGAGAGGGACATTTTTTACACGCTTAACTTTATCCGTTGTCCTACCTACCCGTATTACAATTTAGTATTTGTTAATCCATACCTCAAAGTGATCACTTGAGATTTGGGAAACGTAGAATTGAGAGTTTTAACGTGCGCGATTGGAATTTAATTGGGGATGGGGATTTTCCAATCTCGCACATATGCGAGAAAATATAAAGAAAATAGTCCTACTTTGGGCAAATAAACAGATCAAATTATTTTGTATGTTAACTACTTTACAAACCTTCAATTCTGGTCATTAATATAGACCTTACCTTATGAGATGTTTCCGTCGTTTCTTCTGACCAAGATTGAACTCACCTATTGAGTTGTTACTGGCCAAATCCATTTTGGTTGTATGTCAGCCAGAAAATGAGAAGGAGATAAATTCCTTCAATGCCGGCTGATTAACAGCGCCGGTAGACGATTATAATGTTGCGGTCGATTACGAATCGTTGCGATCGTTAATAAGCGCGCGTTAATCATATCGGAAAAAAATAAACAACCACGTTGGATCGTTAATAAAATCTTAATTAAGTGACTTAATTTTGTTTTTAATTTTACAATGATACGCGTAATTAATGTATTCGTCCAAGAATTAATACACAGCAGCAATGGAAAGTAAAACAGAATTATATTATCAAGAAATGAAAGAATTTTATGTTAATCGCGTTCTAATAAAAATCGTGATTATATCTCACAATTAGTCACAAATATCTGGATGTCAATAGTACAATGTAGAAACACAAGACAACAGAAATTTAAAAATTAATCGATGACTCGATCAATCAATTATTTATTAATGAATGGACAAACAATGTTTGGTATAAAAGTATAAACCGAATCGCGAACCGAACCGCGAACCGAACCGCGAACCGAATCACGAATCGTTACTTAATCTCACTTTAGATATCAAGTGAGATATTCAGACTAAATGACGTGAGATCCAAAGGGATTAATAATTTCTCCATATAATTAATATCGCAATCAATATAATGAATTCATCAAGTTCTTACGCTGTAACATTTGTCTTTACAAATTCTTATATACATATTTATATAAATATTTCGTTATTATAACGCAAATTGTTATCAAATTTATATTTATAATATGACATATCAAAAATACATATATCTACGATTATATTATATATTTTAATGTAATATAATTGATATGAAAACTATCAATTTTGAGATAATTCTACATGAAAAATGATTCTGTCCCGCAATAAAATATTCACTGGATCTCACGTTATTTTATTTTGTTTGGTTTATAGAAAGCCAAGAGCTACATATGGATAGACTATAAAAGATTAGGATAAAATCGGTGCATTATACATATGTATACAACAAAAATAAATACGATTAACACTTTTTAGTGTGATCTATATATGTATGTACAATAAGGTTCATGTGGAATATATGCAACGTGAATCAAAATATCTTTTGGTCTTTTTCATTTGTAATGCATGCACATTGAGTTTATTAATACATTTTGCTTCTTTGCACCAATTTATGTAATATTTAATCCTGGAGGAATATTTGGAATAGGGAGAAAGAAAGAGAGAGAGAAAAGAAAATGAAGAAACACATTTAAATTTTCTTATCTATATAATCAATTAATTTATTTTATTTTATTAAACCTATCTGTACTCCATCTACAGATACTTATAGCTTTTATTATTTCTTAATTCCATAATTGTAATTAAATTATCTATTGTCTATCTATAAAAAATTATTTTCTATTTATTTCAATTGTACACTGAGAAAAAAAATATCTTAAAAGCAAAAAATTTTACTTTGAATTTAAGAAATCATTTTTTTGTCTGGTGTGCAGGTGAATATATATTTGAATTAAGCAGTAAATATTATTTAAATTAAAAGAAGATAATGTAAAAACAAAGCATAACTTTTTTATATAATAAAAAATTTCAAATTAAAATAAAAAAATATTTATTTAAATAAAATTTGCCGGTATTTATTATAAAATTTGTAAATTTTTAATAAAAAATATTTTTTTTTGTTTAAATAAAATGATTGTTATAATGAAAGAAGTAATTACTTAAAAATACAAAGAACTGCTCTTATTTAAAGAAGCATATATTTACTTCAAAAAATATTAATATTTGATTCCAGAATTGTAAATGTTAATATAAAGCAATATTTTCTTTGTTGAAATAAATAATTTCTTTAAAATAAAAAGAACTGCTCTTATTTTAAAGAAATATATATTTACTTCAAGAAATATTATTATTTGATTCCAGAATTGTAAATGTTAATATAAAGCAATATTTTCTTTGTTGAATAAATAATTTCTTTAAAATAAAAGAACTGCTCTTATTTTAAAGAAATATATATTTACTTCAAGAAATATTATTATTTGATTCCAGAATTGTAAATGTTAATATAAAGCAATATTTTCTTGTTGAAATAAATAATTTCTTTAAAATAAAAAGAACTGCTCTTATTTTAAAGAAATATATATTTACTTCAAGAAATATTAATATTTATTTCAAGAATTGTAGATGTTAACATAAAACAATATTTTCTTTGTTGAAATAAATATATTTTAAGAATTGTAAATGTTAATATAAAACAATATTGTCCACCAATTATATATTTAAAAATATATATAATTATTTCAAGAATATTGATATTTATTTCAATAATTGTAGATGTTAACATAAAACAATATTTTCTTTGTTGAAATAAATATATTTTAAGAATTGTAAATGTTAATATAAAACAATATTGTCCACCAATTATATATTTAAAAAAATATATAATTATTTCAAGAAATATTGATATTTATTTCAATAATTATATATGTTAACACAAAACAATCTTATACAGATCTATAATTGAAAATTGAATAATATATGTGGGTGAGCACGCCCTGACTGGCGATCCTGAGAACGCTGGAGAAACCCTGCTGAGCGGCCCTAGTTATAGGAATTGATGTTGAATTTTAATTACGGGTAAAGGTACTGGCGATGCGCCACGTAGCGGGCGCGAGCCAAACTCTTTCGCCGCGCAAGCCATCAACTACATTCGTTTTCTTAATTTTAAATATATCGAATTATTTAAAATAATAAATAATTTCTTTGTTTTCGACTGCTTGTTTTAAAAAAAACAGATTCTCTTTATTTTTAAGATCAAATATAAAACATTTTAAAATAAGAAAATATTTATTTCAGAATAAAACGTTATTTATTATAATAATGAGGATCTATTTCTTAGAACAAGCAGTTGAAGACAAAGAAATAATTTATTATTTTAAATAATTCCATATATTATAATTAAGAAAACGAATGTAGTTGATATCTTTTACTTGAAATAAAAAAATATTTTCTTAAATTATGTGTCTACATTCCTATTGCCATTGAGCGGCGCGGTGTACCAAATCCAAAATATGTATTTTTTACGGCCAATTAAATGTAGACACATAAATTAAAAAAACATTTATTGGTTTTAAATTAAAGATATCAACTACATTCGTTTTCTTAATTTTAAATATATCGAATTATTTAGAGTAATAAATAATTTCTTTGTTTTCTACTGCTTGTTTAAAAAAAACAGATTTCTCTTTATTTTTAAGATCAAATATAAAACATTTTAAAATAAGAAAATATTTATTTCAGAATAAAACGTTATTTATTATAATAATGAGGATCTATTTCTTAGAACAAGTAGTTGAAGACAAAGAAATAATTTATTATTTTAAATAATTCCATATATTTATAATTAAGAAAACGAATGTAGTTGATATCTTTTACTTGAAATAAAAAATATTTTCTTAAATTATGTGTCTACATTCCTATTGCCATTGAGCGGCGCGGTGTACCAATCCAAAAATATGTATTTTTTACGGCAATTAAATGTAGACACATAAATTAAAAAAACATTTATTGGTTTTAAATTAAAGATATCAACTACATTCGTTTTCTTAATTTTAAATATATCGAATTATTTAGAGTAATAAATAATTTCTTTGTTTTCTACTGCTTGTTTTAAAAAACAGATTTCTTTATTTTTAAGATCAAATATAAAACATTTTAAAATAAGAAAATATTTATTTCAGAATAAAACGTTATTTATTATAATAATGAGGATCTATTTTTTAGAACAAGCAGTTGAAGACAAAGAAATAATTTATTGTTTTAAATAATTCCATATATTTATAATTAAGAAAACGAATGTAGTTGATATCTTTTACTTGAAATAAAAAATATTTTCTTAAATTATGTGTCTACATTCCTATTGCCATTGAGCGGCGCGGTGTACCAAATCCAAAAATATGTATTTTTTACGGCCAATTAAATGTAGACACATAAATTAAAAAACATTTATTGGTTTTAAATTAAAGATATCAACTACATTCGTTTTCTTAATTTTAAATATATCGAATTATTTAAGTAATAAATAATTTCTTGTTTTCTACTGCTTGTTTTAAAAAAACAGATTCTCTTTATTTTTAAGATCAAATATAAAACATTTTAAAATAAGAAAATATTTATTTCAGAATAAAACGTTATTTATTATAATAATGAGGATCTATTTTTTAGAACAAGCAGTTGAAGACAAAGAAATAATTTATTGTTTTAAATAATTCCATATATTTATAATTAAGAAAACGAATGTAGTTGATATCTTTTACTTGAAATAAAAAAATATTTTCTTAAATTATGTGTCTACATTCCTATTGCCATTGAGCGGCGCGGTGTACCAAATCCAAAAATATGATTTTTTACGGCCAATTAAATGTAGACACATAAATTAAAAAAACATTTATTGGTTTTAAATTAAAGATATCAACTACATTCGTTTTCTTAATTTTAAATATATCGAATTATTAGAGTAATAAATAATTTCTTTGTTTTCTACTGCTTGTTTTAAAAAAACAGATTCTCTTTATTTTTAAGATCAAATATAAAACATTTTAAATAAGAAAATATTTATTTCAGAATAAACGTTATTTATTATAATAATGAGGATCTATTTTTTAGAACAAGCAGTTGAAGACAAAGAAATAATTTATTGTTTTAAATAATTCCATATATTTATAATTAAGAAAACGAATGTAGTTGATATCTTTTACTTGAAATAAAAAAATATTTTCTTAAATTATGTGTCTACATTCCTATTGCCATTGAGCGGCGCGGTGTACCAAATCCAAAAATATGATTTTTTACGGCCAATTAAATGTAGACACATAAATTAAAAAAACATTTATTGGTTTTAAATTAAAGATATCAACTACATTCGTTTTCTTAATTTTAAATATATCGAATTATTTAGAGTAATAAATAATTTCTTTGTTTTCTACTGCTTGTTTTAAAAAAACAGATTCTCTTTATTTTTAAGATCAAATATAAAACATTTTAAAATAAGAAAATATTTATTTCAGAATAAAACGTTATTTATTATAATAATGAGGATCTATTTCTTAGAACAAGTAGTTGAAGACAAAGAAATAATTTATTATTTTAAATAATTCCATATATTTATAATTAAGAAAACGAATGTAGTTGATATCTTTTACTTGAAATAAAAAAATATTTTCTTAAATTATGTGTCTACATTCCTATTGCCATTGAGCGGCGCGGTGTACCAAATCCAAAAATATGTATTTTTTACGGCCAATTAAATGTAGACACATAAATTAAAAAAACATTTATTGGTTTTAAATTAAAGATATCAACTACATTCGTTTTCTTAATTTTAAATATATCGAATTATTTAGAGTAATAAATAATTTCTTTGTTTTCTACTGCTTGTTTTAAAAAAACAGATTCTCTTTATTTTTAAGATCAAATATAAAACATTTTAAAATAAGAAAATATTTATTTCAGAATAAAACGTTATTTATTATAATAATGAGGATCTATTTTTTAGAACAAGCAGTTGAAGACAAAGAAATAATTTATTGTTTTAATAATTCCATATATTTATAATTAAGAAAACGAATGTAGTTGATATCTTTTACTTGAAATAAAAAAATATTTTCTTAAATTATGTGTCTACATTCCTATTGCCATTGAGCGGCGCGGTGTACCAAATCCAAAAATATGTATTTTTTACGGCCAATTAAATGTAGACACATAAATTAAAAAAACATTTATTGGTTTTAAATTAAGATATCAACTACATTCGTTTTCTTAATTTTAATATATCGAATTATTTAGAGTAATAAATAATTTCTTTGTTTTCTACTGCTTGTTTTAAAAAAACAGATTCTCTTTATTTTTAAGATCAAATATAAAACATTTTAAAATAAGAAAATATTTATTTCAGAATAAAACGTTATTTATTATAATAATGAGGATCTATTTCTTAGAACGAGTAGTTGAAGACAAAGAAATAATTTATTATTTTAAATAATTCCATATATTTATAATTAAGAAAACGAATGTAGTTGATATCTTTTACTTGAAATAAAAAAATATTTTCTTAAATTATGTGTCTACATTCCTATTGCCATTGAGCGGCGCGGTGTACCAAAAATTTATTTATTTTGTTTTAATTAAATATTTTTATTTTGTACTGTTACTTCTTTAATTCTTTGTAATTAAAATGATTCTTTGTAATATTAAAAATTTGTTAAAGAGAATTAAGAAGCTATTATCACTTGGGTTTAGAATAGGAAGACCCTTGAATAGGAATACGAAGATACCATTTGGGTTTTATTTCTTTAAAGTAGTTGCATAACAATTATCTTTCAAAGCAATATACATATTCTCTTTACAATTGGCGCAATTTAATTTAAAGATTTCACATCTTTTTTTGAAATACATGTCACTTGAGTTAAGTTAGGTAATATAATTTTGTGAAGAAGAAAATAAAGATTTTACATCTTTTTTTTTAATACATGTCACTTGAGTTAAGTTAGGTAATATAATTTTGTAAAAAAGATATAAAGCTACCACTTAGGTTAGATACATGTCACTTGAGTTAAGTTAGGTAATATAATTTTGTGAAGAAGAAATTAAAGATTTTACATCTTTTTTTTGAAATACATGTCACTTGAGTTAAGTTAGATAATATAATTTTGTGAAAAAGATATAAAGCTACCACTTAGGTTAAATTTTGAATTTACAAAATACATTGCGTGTACTTGGCACTTTTTTTACCTTTTTTGAAAAAGGTAATTTTGTACTGATATCACCTATTTTGTAGTGTTAAGCAAGGATCTGCAAAACATTTTTATTTTTTATTTTTTAATTATTCACAAAATTAGCAATACCAACAAATACATAAAAATTAATAATATTTAAGTAAAAGTAAATTATACATTTCTCACAAAAATTGAAGGAACACTAAATTTATCTTTAAAAATGAATAAAATTTAAATTTCAAGCTTAAAACCTCTACTTCCGAAAGGTTACTATTATTCGTCCAATTTTTATTATGTCTAGACATAATTTTAATTCAGCGAATTTTTATTATGTCATGACATAATTTTAATTCTGCCGCTAGGGAATTTTTAAGTCGATTCTTATAAATCAAGCTTGAATTTGATGTCTAAGTGTCCCATGTTGCCGATAACGAGGTCCACATAGTGCGCTCCATAGTTTTCGGTGTCCAGGTGTATTAATACCTTGAATTCGATGTCCACGTGTTCCAGGTTGCCGATGACGGGTTCCAGATAGTGCGCTCCATAGTTTTCGGTGTCCAGGTGTAATAATACGTTGAATTCGATGTCTAGGTGTCTCACGTTGCCGATGACGAGGTCCACATAGTGCGCTCCGTAGTTTTCGGTGTCTACGTGTATTAATACCTCGAATTCGATATCTACGTGTCCTACATTCAGATTTAAAGTTATTAATACACCTAGACACCAAAAACTACAAAGCACACTATGTAAACCTCGTCATCGGCAACCTGGGACACGTAGACATCGAATTCAAGGTATTATTACACCTAGACACCGAAAACTACGGAGCGCGCTATCTGGACCTCGTCATCAGCAACCTGGGACACCTAGACATCAATTTCAAGGTATTAATACACGTAGACACCGAAAACTACGGAGCGCACTATGTGGACCTCGTCATCGGCAACCTGGGACACCTAGACATCGAATTCAACGTATTAATACACGTAGACACCGAAAACTACGGAGCTCACTATCTAGACATCGTCATCGGCAACCTGGGACACCTAGACATCGCATTCAACGTATTATTACACCTGGACACCGAAAACTACGAAGCGCACTATGTGGACCTCGTCAGCGGCAACCTGGGACACCTAGACATCGAATTCAACGTACGATTACACCTGGACACCGAAAACTATGAAGCGCACTATCTGGATCCCGTCATCGGCAACCTGGGACACGTGGATATCGAATTCAAGGTATTAATACACGTAGACACCGAAAACTACGGAGCGCACTATGTGGACCTCGTCATCGGCAACCTGGGACACCTAGACATCGAATTCAACGTACGATTACACCTGGACACCGAAAACAATGAAGCGCACTATCTGGATCCTGTCATCGGCAACCTGGGACACGTGGACATCAAATTCAAAGTATTAATACACGTAGACACCGAAAACTACGGAGCGCACTATGTGGACCTCGTCATCGGCAACCTGGGACACGTAGACATCAAATTCAACGTATTATTACACCTGGACACCGAAAACTATGAAGCGCACTATCTGGACCTCGTCATCGGCAACCTGGGATACCTAGACGTCGAATTCAAGCTTGATTCATAAGAATCGACTTAAAAATTCCCTAGCGGCACTTTCTGCCAAGCGTAGAGAACCTTCTTTTCCGGCAGCGGTGGTAATACGATGTAAGGATACGAAATCTCTCCAGATAAACATGAAGCAATTGACTCAATATGTATTATATACCTAATACCTAATTTACCTAAATAGAAATCTTCCTCCTGACCGATAAGTCTATCGACCTTATTTAATTTGCCTACTAGATCGATCGAAATACGCGCGCGATATCGAAACTGGCGATACCTGCGCCGCCAGCGTCGAAAAAGTGAAAGTGACATTTTCTGATATATATATGTTATATTGATTGAGAGACGACGACGTATCTCCGTATCTTAAAATAAATTTTCACATTTGGACTTTGCGTCGCAATATCTCCGCTCGTAGGGCACGTAGCGGAAAATATTATAGGAGATACCCCCCCAAAGTCGACCCCAAGCTATCGATCAAGCCTACTTAGAACTTGATCCGTTCACTCGTTATCGAGATCTCAACATCTTGGGTACTCGCAACCCGTCGCGTCGCGTAAAAGAGTCACGGTCGGTCTCGCTCCGCGTGTACTTGGCACGAGACACTACCGTGTCTCTTGATAATTTTTAAAAGCTGGAAGCTGAAAGAGTCATGATTCAGCATTCGTATTTAATTTACGTTTTTTTTTTAAGTACAATATGCAGCGCTAAAACAGTTCAGATTGGTTTATGAATATTCCGTAGATGAAAATTAATGCATTGAAAACATATTCTTTAGTATAATCCTTTTGTTATAACCCGTATGGGATTTAATTACAATCATGCTTCTTGTGTAAAAAAAATGTGTCTATAGGCCTTTACTATTCATAAAATTTTATTTCTTTTCTATTGTATATGATTATAACACACTAAGAGAGGCGAATAATCTGAAGGTAAGTTATTCTTGCGAAATTTATATTCGCATTATCTATTCTGTGTTATTAGATGCACGAAAAAAATAAATATCGAAAATCATGATTCAAAATAAATTATAAGTTAGGAGTCAAATGCGTTACTGAATTAAAAATGTTACTTTGCAAGATACAAGAGAATTCAATGTTGTGTCGTGAAGCAGTGTAAAGAAGACGAACAGAAAGAGAATCATTATATAACAGATAGTCGATGTTCCACTTTCGAATTGCGATAGTACAGTACAGGGAATCGAACGTATAAATATTGCATCAGCTCGCCGAACAGATTAAGACATTGCATGTTCTTGAGATGTAGCAAGGCTACAGGAAAGTTGTTCTCGTTTAATTAACTGTCACGAACAGCTGCAGTTCAATCTTTCAATTTATGAATGTCGACAGCGCGGGGAGGTCGTAAAAATGTAAGCCAGTTCCGCGCGACGAAAGTACCAACCAGGAACGGTGTCACGTATTAATAATAAAACGAGGAGTTCGGTACGCGAGACTCAGTAATAAGGTTTCTAGGAGAGTACGCGATATTACAGTGTCACCGCTTTTACAATGCACACGCTGTAAATTCATATGTAGTTTGCCTTCGATCGTAAAGGGCTATACGGTGTAACGCCGTTAACAACACGTCGTAGTTTATTTCGTGATAAATCTCTAAAGTAAACTCAGGAATTTCCACTTCAAAATGAAGTGCAAACCTGTACTAACCCGATGTATTTCGAGTGTGACCAGTAAGCAGATAGCATAATATATTCTTCATATGAGAGATACGCGACATGGGCATACCGCGAAATGGTGTTTACGCGGCCGGATGTCGGCGTTGCAGGCGCATAAACATAAGGTATGCATGAACATGCTGAGTTATACCATAGTCGGTTATGAAATAACCATAGGACGAAACTTGATAATACACTTTCTATCCGGTACGTGGTACGAGCTACGATGTGCCGAGTTCCTTTCCATTTACTGGAAAACTTTTAAAATGCGTCAAAATTTTTTCCATTTTCCGCCTCGGGGATGACTGGCGCCGGCGATACGGTTCACGAGTAATTGGAGTCCTCATTATTTCCCAGTGCATGTATTCTTGGTGCATACGTAAAATAGCTTTTCAATATACAAGCGAATTACGAAAAGTGTTTTTCCACACGGCCCTCCGGAAAGTATTTTTAACATTTTGCATTACTTTACTACCGCAATTTGCATTGCATGTTTCCATAATCTTTCGTTATGTTTTGGTAATCTTCGGGATGGGAACACCTTATGCGAACAAGAAACGGCGTTACTTAATAAAAGGATATCCTCGAAAATGGCGCAGGAAACAAGGTGGCGCTAAGTAACGATGCTACGAATTTTCTAACGAAGTTTTCTTCATTGCCTAATTATAAAAGTTGTTCATAATACAGGAATCCGATGGAAGGTTGGGTGGCTACGAAAGGTAGTCGCCCTGCCTTCGTGATAATTCCCAAATTAATTAAAGAAAAGCCCTCTCTCCCTCCTCTTCCCTTTTTTTTCATTCTACACGCCTTTTCTTTACTGGAAGTCTAGAAATGCGCATCCTTAGTTGGATATAATTTACACTCATTAAATTCTTATTTCTACCTCATTCAACTATCTGTATTTGAATTAATAAAAATAAAATACATATTAATACTACACTAGAATAATACACCAAATAATAGTCACTCCTTTTTGTATGTTGCAGGTGAGTTTTTCTGTCATATAGCCGTATCTGGTTTCTAGAAATGAAACTGAATAGACTAGAGGTGTGGTAAGTGAAAAGAGATTACTCATAAATTTTATATTATCATTAAACCTAATTAACTTTGGAAACTAATGTAAAAGTTTATTACTTAGAGCCACGAAAAAGTAGGACATAAAGTTTATTACTTTTTTAATATCCTGTTTCGTAATTTATCCATAAAATACATACATTTTCGCAAACAAGTTTGCATTATAATCCGTATTGCATTTTATACACAAATGTACACATTTTTGTTGAGTATCATTATATAATTAAAGTTAAAAGTAATATACCAGAGACGACTCTCTCGGCGTAGAGATATAATGTTATCTGTTTGCGATGTCTTGAGAAATCAATTATTTTAATTGGTACGAGAAAGAAGCGAATTTGTTCAGCTTTTTTCCCCGAGTTGCACCGTCGCACCTCGATTCGATGAGATGCCCGGCACCCTTGCAGGAGCCTTGGTGTCTGGGTGGGCAATCGATTTTCCACTGACGCCTCCGTCCCCGCCATCGTCGCTGTCTGGTTGTTACTGACGACGAATATTCACGAAGTCATCCGAGTCATTGACATCCACTAGGCGATGGCGATGGCGATGGCGGAGGTGGATGAAGTGCGTGCTGTAAGGCGGAGGGGGTGTGAATCTCACACACGCACGCCCGTCAAATGCGTATCAGTTATGTGCGCGTGCATGACACATGTCTATGTCTTCTTCGTGTTCGTGAAATATCGATGACGATATCCAACAAGAACAGAGAGAAAGGGAAGGGTTTTATAGGGATGCGGTTGTTCCCGCCCACTTCCTCGACGATTGCAGTATCAATGATTTCACTGATGGTTTCAAACATGCGTTTTTTACGGAACATTCGTAATTTAAAGCTCCGTTGTTGCTACATGTCATAATAATTTATTTCTCCGATCGCTATCTTGTAGAAATAAAAATCCATTAATAATTAGAAAAATCATTAGAATAATTACAGTAATTAGAACAAATGGTAATTAAAGATTACCAAGCATTTTTCTCTCTTGTTTTTAACTAACGTTTGTAGTTAACAGACACCGCGCAATCGTGTCTTTTTCGAGTCTCATAACATAACTGTCTCGTATACTGTATCTAAGCAACGTGCAATACTTTCGAAAAGCTCTCCAAAATAATTGTGGCAGCACAGTAATTCCCGAGTGGTAGAAATGGCAGAATTGGTAGATTTTCTGCGGTCGTTATTTCGTTGTGGTTCAGTTCGTTCGCAACACGCGTTACGTTGGGATGCGTTCCTCTTATCGACCCACTCGACAGTACTCAGATAGTTGGTGGCG
>NW_027250279.1:0-30094 GCF_030848795.1 Temnothorax nylanderi | reverse complement strand
GAGAGAGAGAAGAGAGAGAGAGAGAGAGAGAGAGAGAGAGAGAGAGAGAGAGAGAGAGAGAGATTAGAAGGACAGTTTGAAATGTTTTCGGGACGAACATGAACACGTTCAATAAAAAAGAAAAAATGTATATTAATTTTTCTAATTTTATTGAATTTCCGTATTTCTGAACTGATCTCGACGTAGAGTTTCTCGCGGTGAAAGTCGGACAACAATAGAAATAATTTGTCGGGTAAAGAACGTAAACAGAGTTTCATAATTTTTAATAAATTTTGGAAATGATATTGATTGGTCACATTTTAATCTCGGGCGAAGCCGAGACGGGGTACAAAACATCGTGTCTGAACAAGACATCGTGTCTGAACAAGACATCGTGTCTGAACAAGACATCGTGTCTGAACAAGACATCGTGTCTGAACAAGACATCGAATCTGAACAAGACATCGTGTTTGAACAAGGCATCATATTTGTCAGAAAGACGAGTGTGTAAACAATATAATGTTTGCACAAAACATCGTGTCTGAACAAGACATCGTGTCTGAACAAGACATCGTGTCTGAACAAGAGATCGTGTCTGAACAAGACATCGTATCTGAACAAGACATCGTGTCTGAACAAGACATCGTGTATAATAATAGCAAAATTCGATTATATTATTTTTTAGTGGACTAGGCCTATAGGGGAAACCACTTAAAAAAAACGCGTCAACAATAGTACCTCATGGGTGACGAGGAAATCTATTGTCGTGATTTTTTATATACTTTTGGTAAAAATTTGGTCGAATAGTTGAAGAGTGTATAAAGAACAAACATACATACATACATACATACATACATTCTATTTTATATATGTAGATATAGAGATTTACATATTTAAAAAAAGTTTTCTTATAACAAAAATCAAAATAAATCGATATTGACTTTGAGAGTTCAGACTACATGGTCTATATATAGACTTCGCATATAGACGTTTAATCGCATATAAAGTTGGATCGAAACAACTAAATCTTAAAGAAGAATGAAAGTAATAGTAATCAAAATGAGAGTAAATAAAAGAATTGTACTACCTTACTTGAGTGAAGTGTGGAAGTAGAAATCTGTACATTGTTTATTTGTAGTTTTTAAGTGTGCAAGTAGAAACCTTCGCTCACATAGCTTCCTCTATGAGGAAGCCAAAACAAATAAAGTAAGAAAGTTTCTACTTGCCCACTTAAAAACGTGTGCAGATTTCTACTTCCACACTTAAAAATTTGCACACTTAAAAACTATGAGGAAGTAATGTGCAAGTGCACCATGTTCTAATTTTATTGAATTTCCGTATTTCTGAACTGATCTTGACGTAGAGTTTCTCGCGGTGAGAGTCGGACAACGGTAGAAATAATTTGTCGGGTAAAGAACGTAAACAGAGTTTTAATAAATTTTGGAAATGATATTGATCGGCCACACTCTAATCTCGGGCGAAGCCGAGACGGGGCACGCTAGTATATATATATATATATACTATAATTATAGAAGAAATAAAAAAATAAAGCTAATAAATAATAACAAAATTCAATCAATAAAAATAAAAATTTCTATATTTACAGAATTAACTTTTATTATTATCCACTCTATTATAACTACAAAATCTAGATAATTTATTAATAACCTTAATAGAAATAAAAATAAAAACATTAAAAATATTAAATAATAATAAACAAAAATATTTAAAATAACTTAAGATACTTTAAAATATAATTTTATAATTCCACAAATTAATGTTTTCTCTTAAACTACTTAAATACATAAATATTAATAAATTTATTAAAATTAAAATTAAAGGCATTATATGTAAAATTACAACCAAATATTCCTTTATCACACCTAAATTAAACTTAGTTTCTAAATATACACTCTCCCCATGCTGAACATAAGAAAATAAATATAATGAATAAGCTCTTCTAAAAAAACCAACTAATACTAAAAAAATTATTATCATTATATCTCAATTTAAAACTACCCCTAACATTAATATCTCTCTAAAAAATCCTAAAGAAAAAGGAAACAAAAAATTAATTACACATAACAAAAATCACAATATTCTTATCCTAGGAAATCCTCTTATCATTCCTTTATTTATAACTAATAATCGACTAAAAGTTCGCTCATAATACAAATTTACCATATAAAATAAACCGGATGAACATAACCCATGAGAAATCATCATAATATACCCCCTTAAACATCCTAACTTAAATAAAGTTAATATCCTACATAATATTATATTTATATGAACAACAGAAGAATAAGTTACTAATCTTTTTATATCCACCTGAGTCATACACACTAACCTTATCAATATCCCCCCTACAATTCCAATTCTAATAATTAATCAATTAAACTTTAATCTCATCTTAATAAATATTTCTAAAAATTGAATTAACCTATATATCCCTATTTTTAATAAAACTCCCGCCAAAATTATTGATCCATAAACAGGTGCCTCTACATGAGCCTTGGGAAGTCAAATATGTATTAAATAAATTGGCATTTTAATGTAAAAAGCTATGAACATTATTAAATATCCTCCAAATCTAAATATAACTCTTCTTATTAAAATTTTTATTAAAACAAATTTTAAGGTTATTCTACAAAAATAAAAATTAAAAATATAAACCAACAAGGGCGCAGAAATCAATAACATATAAACTATTAAATAATATGAATATATTAACCGCTCAGGATTGCCCCCTCAATATACAATTAATATAAAAGTAGAGATTAATCTTATCCTCAAACATAAAATAAAATATAAATAAATCCAATGACATAAAAAATAACATTAATACTAATAATAAATTAATAAAAACTATAATCTTAATTTCTCCCTCTTTTTGTAAACATATCAACATTAACCCTACAATTCAAAAACTTATCATAATTAATCACACAGAATAATAATCTATACCCAAATACTTAAAAACTATATTTAATAAAATCTCTTTATATATATATATATATATATATATATATATACATAAAAATCAATATTAATCTTAAAAAATAACAAATATTATAATAAAACATAATTATTTTATTTTTAACTGATATCAAATTTAAAAAAACAACCACAAACACAAATTTTATCATATATAAATCATACTATTTATAAACCTCTTATGTATAAAATTTTTTTTAAATTTTCTATTTAAACTATAATATAAATCTCTACCATTACATCGAATAACTTGAACCAACAATCCTAACCCCAACACTTCCTCACAAACTCTAAAAATTAAATATTAAATTAAATAAAATTCTATATTATAAACTCTAAAACATATATACATAATTAATGAAATATTTACCACTACCATCTCCATTAACATCAAAATAATTAATATATATATATATATATATAAATTAATAAAATATAAGAAATTATAAAAATTTGAATTCTAATTAACATTAAATCTAAAACAATTAGTTTTATAATTTAAGATATTAAAAATATTAATTTTGTAAATTAAAAATAAATTCAAAATTTTAAAAACTATCAAAAAAATAATCTAATATTATACCCTTAATCTCCAAAATTAATATTCTTTATAAACTATATTTTGTTCCTACAATAAAATCTCATTATTAAATTAACCCATATTAATAAATAATTATGCCAAAAATACTTTTTTTAAATATTTTTTTTATAATTTTATTATTTTTAATCCTACATATACTAATGAACATTCAACCTCACCCTATTCTCATAATTTTACTAATTCTTATTAATACCTTCTCAATTTGTCTAATAATTTCACTATGACAACCTAACCCTATATACTCTATTTTATTGTTTTTAATCATAATTAGTGGCTTATTAATTATTTTTCTTTACTTCTCAAGTCTTATTACTAATGTCCAAAATAAATTCTCCATAAATTATATTATATTAATTAATTTTATTATCAATCTAATCTTTTTCTATTATTTAAGATATACTAATTTTAAAAATAATGCCTGACCCTTACATTCTTACATAGAAACACAAATTTTTTCTACCTTTAACCAAGAAATATTTAAAAATTTATTCATAATCTACACATACCCTTACAATAATTTTACATTCTTATGTATATTCTTTCTACTAATCGCTATATTTATTATTATCAAATTATGTACCATCAAATCATCCTCCCTACGAAAGATTTCTTAAACAAATATGAATAAACTTACTAATGTTATTAAAAAATCCTTATTAAAACTACCCACTCCCCTCAATATTTCTTATTGATGAAATTTTGGTTCCTTATTAGGAATATTTTTATTCATTCAAATTATTAGAGGATTCTTTTTATCACTACACTACTGCCCCAATAATCAACTTGCATTTTCAAGTATCATTCATATTATACAAAATATTTCAAATGGATGATTAATACATAATATTCATATTAATGGTTCTTCTTTTTTTTTATTTGTATATATACCCACATCGCCCGAGGAATCTACTATAATTCTTTCAAACTAATCGATACTTGAATAATTGGAGTAAGAATTTTTTTAATTTCTATAGCAACAGCCTTCCTGGGCTACGTTCTACCGTGAGGCCAAATATCTTACTGAGGAGCCACAGTAATTACAAACCTAGTATCCACTATTCCATACATAGGTCAAATAATCGTAATATAAATTTGAGGAGGATTTTCAATTAATAATGCAACACTAAATCGATTCTATTCTATACATTTTATCCTCCCATTTATCATCCTAATAATAGTAATTATACATTTATATTTTCTTCACATAACTGGCTCTTCAAATCCTCTAGGAATTAACAGTAATTCCTACAAAATCCCCTTCCATATTTATTTTTCCTTTAAGGATATATTCGGTTTCATATTATTCCTAACAGTTTACTCAATCTTAATTTTCCAATACCCATATATTTTCAGAGATCCAGATAACTTTACCCCTGCTAATCCTATAATTACTCCTATTTATATTCAACCCGAGTGATATTTTCTATTTGCTTACGCCATTCTACGATCTATCCCTAATAAACTAGGAGGAGTCCTGGTCCTTTTAACTTCTATTTTAATCCTTTACACCCTTCCCTTAATTAATCCTTGACATATGCCTTGAAGACCGCCCTCTCAATTATTATTTTGACTATTCATTAATAACCCTATCATTTTAACTTGAGCAGGAGCCCAAGTTATTGAAAATCCTTTTATCTCTATTAGCCAATTTTTTTCATCTTCTTACTTCCTATATTTTATTATTCTTCCCTGATGTCACTATTCTTGAAAAAAACTAACTTATATATACTATACTATATTATTATAAAGAGACAGAGTGTGTCAGTTTGATTGTTTGTGTTCGATGATCTCGGAAACCAATAGACCGAATTTTTACCAAAAGTATATGAAATAGGGGTAGAATTTCCCGGGGAGTGTCATTGTGTGTATAGTTTTTTGTTACCGATTTTCTGGAAACCGGTTTTTTTAATTCTTCTAATTTTTCGAGAAATAATTGACCGAATTTTAAAGAATTGTATATAAAACAGGGGTAGAATTACCCGGGGAGTGCCATAAAGTGTATAATTTTTCGTTACCGATCTTTTTGGAAACTGGTATCAGAAGTTTTTCGAATTTTTCGGGAAATTCCCGGGGAGTGCCATAAAGTGTATAATTTTTCGTTACCGATCTTTTTGGAAACCAGTATCAAAAGTTTTTCGAATTTTTCGGGAAATAATTGATCAAATTTTAAAGAATTGTATATAAAACAGGGGTAGAATTTCAAGGGGAGTGCTATAAACTGTATAGTTTTTCGTTACCGATCTTTTTGGGAACCGGTATCTTTTTGAAAATCGGTTACGAAATTTTTCCAATTTTTTAGGAAATAATTGAGTGAATCTCAAAGAATTGTATACGACGGAATTGAACTTTAGAGAGAAGGAGAGAGAGGGAGAGAGAGGGAGGGAGAGGGAGGGAGAGGGAAGGAAAGGGAGGGAGAGGGAGGGAGAGGGAGGGAGAGGGAGGGAGAGGGAGGGAGAGGGAGGGAGAGGGAGGGAGAGGGAGGGAGAGGGAGGGAGAGGGAGGGAGAGGGTATTATTATAAAGAGACAGAGTTTGTCAGTTTGATTGTTTGTGTTCGATGATCTCGGAAACCAATGGACCGAATTTTTACCAAAAGTATATGAAATAGGGGTAGAATTTCCCGGGGAGTGTCATTGTGTGTATAGTTTTTTGTTACCGTTTTTCTGGAAACCGGTTTTTTTAATTTTTCTAATTTTTCGAGAAATAATTAACCGAATTTTAAAGAATTGTATATAAAACAGGGGTAGAATTACCCGGGGAGTGCCATAAAGTGTATAATTTTTCGTTACCGATCTTTTTGGAAACTGGTATCAGAAGTTTTTCGAATTTTTCGGGAAATAATTGATCGAATTTTAAAGAATTGTATAGAATTTCCCGGGGAGTGTCATTATGTGTATAGTTTTTTGTTACCGATTTTCTGGAAACCGGTTTTTTTAATTTTTTTAATTTTTCGAGAAATAATTGACTGAATTTTAAAGAATTGTATATAAAACAGGGGTAGAGTTTCCCAGGGAGTGTCATAAAGTGTATAATTTTTTGTTTTCGATTTTTTGGAAACTGGTAGAAGTTTTTCAAATTTTTTGGGAAATAATTGATCGAATTTTAAAGAATTGTATATAAAATAAGGGTAGAATTTCCTGGGGAGTGCTATAAACTGTATAGTTTTTCGTTACCGATCTTTTTGGGAACCGGTATCTTTTTGGAAATCGTTTACGAAATTTTTCCAATTTTTTAGGAAATAATTGAAAGGGAGAGGGAGACTAATTATATATGAACAATTGATATTCAAAAAATAAGTAATAATATACCGTAATAATATACTTACATAAAAAATGTCGATTTTCTGGAAACCAGTTTTTTAATTTTTTTAATTTTTCGAGAAATAATTGACCAAATTAGGAGAATTAGGCGGAGAAAAATATAAAAAAAAATGTAAATCTATACTATTATTATAAAGAGACAGAGTTTGTCGGTTTGATTGTTTGTGTTCGATGATCTTGGAAACCAATGGACCGAATTTTTACTAAAGTATATGAAATAGGGGTAGAATTTTCCGGGGAGTGTCATTATGTGTATAGTTTTTTGTTACCGATTTTCTGGAAACCGGTTTTTTTTATTTTTCTAATTTTAATTGACCGAATTTTAAAGAGTTGTATATAAAACAGGGGTATAGAATTTCCCGGGGAGTGCCATAAAGTGTATAATTTTTTGTTACCGATCTTTTTGGAAACCGGTATTAGAAGTTTTTCGAATTTTTCGGGAAATAATTGATCGAATTTTAAAGAATTGTATATAAAACAGGTAGAATTTCAAGGAGAGTGCTTTAAATTGTATAGTTTTTCGTTACCGATCTTTTTGGGAACCGGTATCTTTTTGAAAATCGGTTACGAAATTTTTCCAATTTTTTAGGAAATAATTGAGTGAATCTCAAAGAATTGTATACGACGGAATTGAACTTTAGTCGATAAAAAAGTAATATTTTTCAATTTATAGCATTTTAGAGAGAGAGAGAGAGAGAGAGAGAGAGAGAGACTATTTATGTGTCTTATTACATATGTCCTCCGGGGCGAAGCCCGGGTAACCAGCTAGTTTATAAATAAAAAAATTTAATTAATGATCTTGTTCAAGAATATATTTTGAAAATATAAAAAAGAAATTCAAACTTTCTATTAATTTTTTCATAAATTACTATTATAAATATAAATTTAAACCCTATAACCAAAATTATATAATTTAATACTAAAGGCAAAATAATGTTTCAACATAAATATATTAACTCATCATACCGCATTCGAGGTAAAAGTCCTCGCATAAAAATAACTAATAAAATCACAATATTTAAAAATAAACACATTAAATTTATATTTAAATAAATATTTGTAAATAACAATAACATTACATATCTAAAAAAAATAATTATACCATACTCCGCCATAAAAATCAAAGCAAATCCCCCTCTAAAATATTCAATGTTAAACCCTGAAACTAACTCTGATTCCCCCTCTACAAAATCTATAGGTCTACGATTTAACTCCGCTAATACTCTCATAAAAAATACTCAAAATAAAGGAAATAATGATATTAAATATCAAAAATTCATCTGTCATATTATATAATCAGAAATTCTATATCTTTCTCTCAAAATTATAGTAATTAAGGGGATGCTGGAGTGACGCTCGAACTTGATCGAGATCGATACCGTAGAGCGGAATTAAAAATGTCGGTAACTTATCCATTTCTAATTCCGCGTTCTGTATTATCTCAGAATTTATTTATCCTAGGAGAGAAATGTGTATGTGACACTCACACTGAAGAGGCGCTATGTCTGTGTGTGCTGCTCACCGCCTCGATATTTTTAGAATAGAAAAGGACAGACATACGTTGTTCTGTCCTTCTTTCTCCTATTGTGTGATTCTCGACGGTCCGAGATGGCTCGAGCGTCTGAATTTCGTTTCAATACGCAGTGCAGGGCCGCCCATACGAATTGTGGTCCCCACTCAAGTGGCGTCCGGTTACTTATATGAGCGTCCTTGCGTATTGATAATGTTATAACATATATATATATGGAATATATATGTTAGAAGTATCTCTGCTAAACTTGTATACATCCCGGTAAAAAATTTTTCATACAAGAACATATATAAATATATGTAATTATGTATTAAATATGTCCATACACGTTCATATGTTTTCTTTTTTTTTGTGTAATCTTTCTTCGCATATATATCCGAGAACAAATGGGTATGATCAGATGTGTGTAGATATATAATTAGATATGAAAAGATCTTATAAAATATATAATTGTATATAATAATATCCGAAATTTTGCGCGATATAATTTTTTCTTTATAATTACATAAGTTTATTTTTTCTCGAGTATACTCGTCATCACTTCTTATGTAATTATATAAGATCATATATAATTGGCCATATATAATTACATCCAAAAAGATCTGATGACATATGTAATTTTATCTGATAATATGTAATAATACAATATAATAATATAAAGATAAAATCATATCGCGCCAAATTTCGGATATTATTATATCCGATTTCATGTTATTTATAAGATCTTTTCATATCTAATTATATATATATTTACATCTGATCATAATAAACCCATTTTTTCTCGGATAGGAAGAATAATAAGAATTAAAAAATTATTTAAAAAATCATTTTCGCTTTTCTTTTTTATAGAAAAGGAAGTTTAAAGAAATAAGAAAAAAATTATTTAAATATAATCTCGTATAAGTGTAATTTATATATAATTATATATATAATTGCCATTATTACATTTATACGTAATTATATTTAAATAATTTTTTCCCATTTCTTTAAACCTTCTTTTCTATAGAAAAGAAATGCGAAAATTACTTTTTAAATAATTTTTTAATTCTTTTTATCATTTTTTTTATATATGCGAAGAAAGATTAGACAAAAGAAAAGAAACATATGAACATGTATGGACATATTTGATACATAATAACATATATTAATATAAGTTTTTATATTAAACATTTTTTACCGGGTATATACAGGGTGATTCTTTTTAATCTTAACAGAGAAATATTTCGAAAATATGCAATTTTACAAAAAAATTTTCGAAATAAAAGTTGTACGGTTTCAAGGGGGATATAAGATGGCGTCATTGCTTTGACCCTGGACAGTTGTTTGAAGGTCACGTAAAGGTCACCTTCAATTTTTTAAATGGAACCTCCTACTTTTTATTGCATATTCTTGTAGTGTATCTCAAGAGCTTTCCAAAACATTATAATTGAGTATATTTTCGTTAAGTATTTTTCGAGATATTTTAAATTTCGTCATGATACTTTTTAATATAAAATATGAAATATCTCCATAAAATATTCACTTTTCGATGAATTTACCTTCATACTTTTAGATGTAGAATAATAAAAGGAATCGGTTACTAGTATTAATTTTTAGATATAGAATTTTGTAAACTCTACCAATGCAATTAAAAAATGCAATAAAATTTTTGAATCTAATTCTTTGTTTTTTATATTAACCAATTCCTTTTATTATTCTACATGTAAGAGTATTGAGGTAAAGTCATGGAAAAGTGAATATTTTATGAGATATTTCATATTTTATATTAAAAAGTATCAAGACAAAATTCAAAATATCTCGAAAAGTTCTTAACGAAAATATACTCAATTATAGTGTTTTGGAAAGCTCTTGAGATACACTACAAGAATATGCAATAAAAAGTAGGAAGTTCCATTTAAGAAATTGAAGATGACCTTAACGTGACCTTCAAACAATTATCCAAGGTCAAAGCAATGACACCATCTTATGTCCCCCTTGAAACCATACAACTTTTATTTCGAAAGTTTTTCTGTAAAATTGAATATTTTCGAAATATTTCTCTGTTAAGATTAAAATGAATCACCCGGTATAATATATATGTATATATATAAGTTTAGCAGAGAGATAATTTCATATACATTTGCATTGAATATTCTTTCAATACATATGTATGTTTACTAGATTTATTTATGTATTGTAAAGTATACATATATACATATATTTATATATGTATTGCAATGTATACATATACATATATGTGCATGCACATAATAATACGTATAATATTATATATACAATATATATATATATATATATATACCGGGTGAATCTTAATGGATGCACCAACCATTTACCATAGGAGATGAGTTACCGACCGCAACTGTAATGAACCGAACGATCCATAGGTGACACCAGCTTGAATCGACCGCTTCGATCGACGAGTCCGAGGTGATGTACAGGCAAGTTAAAAACTGTGAATCAAATAACGTATATCGTATGTACATACTTTTCTAATATATCCAACTGTCTTACGCATTTTTCTTTTTACATATAATTTTATTTAATTTGATTTCTTATTATTCTCCATCTATGCGCAACGTATTAACCGCATGTACTACGTTTACGCGAGCGTTACTTTTGTAGTAACTTACGATAATTCACTCGTTTACGCAGAGTAAATTATCGTAAGTTACTACAAAATTTCCTTTACGCGAAGGAATTATCGAAAGTTACTACAGAACCCAGGTAGCAAGCACTCGTCATTTTGACGTCAAATGACGTCAAAAGACGTCAAAATGACAGACTTTTGACGTCAATTGACGTCAAAATGACGAGTCTTGCTACCTGGGAAGTAACGCTCGCGTAAACGTAGTAATATAGTACGGGATCCGGCCGCGTGATTTATACGTTTATCTGTTATTTTATCGAAATGCGATTTTAATGGAAGATTACATATCAGGTCATACATCGCGGCCGGTGTGCCTAGCAAAATCTTGCCGCAAGTACCCTCAATTAGAGCTGTTTTAATTAAATTTTTTAAGACAACTTTGTTCATTTGTTTGCGAAGTAAACGAAGCGTCATCTGAAAGAGAGTGATCTAAAAAACTTGAAAAAAATAGGTTCCCACCTCTCAGTCTGCCGCAACCTCCTGGCAGCCAGATGCAAAAAGGTTCTTTTTTGTTAATTATCAACGTTCATCGTGTATCGAAACAATTTTTACACAAATTGAAGCTGAATTTTTCCTCTACACGATGGAATATGGTTGCCTGCGTAAAAGCTGCCGCGACTAGTGGTTGCCAGCATTTGAATGACTCGCTCTCGCCTGCGCGAGCTCTTCAATCTTACAATGTGTTACAATGGAATAATCACAGCAATTTCCTTGCATTTCTTTAATATTACAATAGTTCCTAAACAAGTTTTCAAAAATTCCTTTTATAAATAAATTCCGCCGCTCATTCGTCTTCCGACTCGTCTGAACTCGCAACATCATACTCCAAATCATCAGAATTATTATTCGCGTTTTCAGATCTTTCATTCATCGACACGCGCAATTTTTGTAAATTTGATGTGGCAAAATGCTACAGATCCGTGTTGTATTAAATTACGCGCTGAAGATTGCGGTTGGTTATTAGATGGTTTTTTGAAACCAACGTGGTTCGTTGGGTACCCAACGCCGTTGAAAGTCGAAGATGTATTGCGCGTGTCGATGAATGAAAGATCTGAAAACGCGAATGATAATTCTGATGATTTGGAGTATGATGTTGCGAGTTCAGACGAGTCGGAAGACGAATGAGCGGCGGAATTTATTTATAAAAGGAATTTTTGAAAACTTGTTTAGGAACTATTGTAATATTAAAGAAATGCAAGGAAATTGCTGTGATTATTCCATTGTAACACATTGTAAGATTGAAGAGCTCGCGCAGGCGAGAGCGAGTCATTCAAATGCTGGCAACCACTAGTTGCAGCAGCTTTTACGCAGGCAACCATATTCCATCGTGTAGAGGAAAAATTCAGCTTCAATTTGTGTAAAAATTGTTTCGATACACGATGAACGTTGATAATTAACAAAAAAGAACCTTTTTGCATCTGGCTGCCAGGAGGTTGCGGCAGACTGAGAGGTGGGAACCTATTTTTTTCAAGTTTTTTAGATCACTCTCTTTCAGATGACGCTTCATTTACTTCGCAAACAAATGAACAAAGTTGTCTTAAAAAATTTAATTAAAACAGCTCTAATTGAGGGTACTTGCGGCAAGATTTTGCTAGGCACACCGGCCGCGATGTATGACCTGATACGTAATCTTCCATTAAAATCGCATTTCGATAAAATAACAGATAAACGTATAAATCACGCGGCCGGATCCCGTACTATATTACTACGTTTACGCGAGCGTTACTTCCCAGGTAGCAAGACTCGTCATTTTGACGTCAATTGACGTCAAAAGTCTGTCATTTTGACGTCTTTTGACGTCATTTGACGTCAAAATGACGAGTGCTTGCTACCTGGGTTCTGTAGTAACTTTCGATAATTCCTTCGCGTAAAGGAAATTTTGTAGTAACTTACGATAATTTACTCTGCGTAAACGAGTGAATTATCGTAAGTTACTACAAAAGTAACGCTCGCGTAAACGTAGTACATGCGGTTAATACGTTGCGCATAGATGGAGAATAATAAGAAATCAAATTAAATAAAATTATATGTAAAAAGAAAAATGCGTAAGACAGTTGGATATATTAGAAAAGTATGTACATACGATATACGTTATTTGATTCACAGTTTTTAACTTGCCTGTACATCACCTCGGACTCGTCGATCGAAGCGGTCGATTCAAGCTGGTGTCACCTATGGATCGTTCGGTTCATTACAGTTGCGGTCGGTAACTCATCTCCTATGGTAAATGGTTGGTGCATCCATTAAGATTCACCCGGTATATATATATATATATATATATATATATATATATATCATGTAACTGTAGTACAAAATTGTTATTATACATAATTTTATTGAGAATATAGAATGGGCCCCTCCAACGCCCATTCCCGTGAGAACGCAACCAATATTTTCCGTCTCTCCAATTCAAATTTATAATAACTGTCACAAGAAATTTGACTTGTGGTTTTTATTATAATTCAGTATTATCTGAATCGACGCTTCTAGCATTTATTTTGCTAGTTCCGTCAGAACAGATATTTCTGTTATTTATATTTGTATGAAGCAGTACCGTTACAAAAAAAGACGCTTCTGATTTTTATTATCATCAGTACCATCAAAATAGATGCTTCTGATTTTGGTTATACAATTCAAAGACTGAGACTCTGAAATTATGTTATTTCAAAAGAGTATTTATTGTCTGGGAAAAGGCAAAAGTTTATTAGTTGCTGTGATATTTAAAAAATGACGTCTCATAGATTCTACGTCATTTGAGTATATTTGTTCACAAGGATTTTTACCTAAGACTATATCTGTAGCAAAAGCTGCAGCATAAATACCACAAGACGTAGCATCCCGTTGTCTTTGAACTTGTGGAAAACTTATATCACTAGCTGCTATTATTGGAAAACGAGCATTAATATATAATTGTTCTTGTAATGCCAATGTATTATATGTACAATTCGGTATGCTGTCATATACGTAGAGTTTTCCTCCATCAAAGTACATACAGCGCCAGTGACGAGTACAATTTCCTCCAATTATTTGAACGCTCTTATTATAACAAGGTTCAATTAGATCTAGATACTCTATATATTGTACGTTTTGTGTTTCGAAACAAGAAGTTTCTCTTACAACACGTAAGAATTTATCCAGTGATTCGTCATTTAACTCGCTTTATTTGGACAACACATTTTGTTTTACTAAAGAAAGAGGAACAATAGTATCGTCTAAAACTTTTTTACGTCTGGCGTTATCATCAGCTGTCAGCTCTATTTTATAATGACCAACAATAAAACAGTCCTCTTGCTCAAGACCAGCGGTAGAAATAGTAGCACTTGTCTCCGTTGAAATGTCCTTACATTTCAATCGTTTCTTATCAATCTTTTCGTCTTCTTGGAAAAACTTTTCATTGATTCTTTTTGTCGTTACGTGTAGTCGCTTAGTGCTACGATCAACTACACTTTTGGACAATTTTTCTTTTGCTTCTGTAATATATTTTGGATCTCTGATAGACATATGTCTATTATGCCGACTATCCAAAATTTCAGGAAGCATACATTCGAAATAAAAACGTGTAAAGAGAGGCAACATTTTATTTTGCCAAAACTTATTGTCTCTATTAACACGCACTGTTTTTACGCTTTTGGGAGTCCATATAGCGAAAATGCAATAATCTCGCTGCGTTATATTTAATTGCCCTTGTATTTGATAAAAAAAATGGTGATTGTGATTCATTATGCTTCCATTTTTTTTATCAAAAATGTTTTTTAATCTTGGCAGTGTCTCAATAGCTTCCTCCGCTGTAAAATTCTCAGCTGTGAGTGGACATTTAATTTCCACCAGACCATCTTCATCAAGAAGTCCGTCTGGAGAAGCACCCAAGCATGGATTGTCGCGATCAATGAACAATCCACATGGTTTTATTTCTTTTTTTAATTTTACAGCTAAATCTTGTTTCGCCATTTCCTCCATTTCGCGACCATATTTCATAGCTGCGGTATCGATACACGGAGGAAACAAAATATTTTTAACTGTCGTTGCACAAGACGTTGTCGGTCTCATACGACATACAACTCCGAAATTTGATGCTGTCAACATTTCTTTTCTTAGTGATTGCCATAATTCACAATCACTTTGATCTGTAGTATCGCGTTCAATTTGTTCCCAATTTTTTGCATTTTCGAACAATTTTTCTAAATGATTTTGCTTTAATTGTTCGAAAACCTCATGTGGGAGATCCGGTTTTTGCGACTGTGGTCCGTAATAACGATCTGTTCCTATTTCTTTTTTAAATGTTTTTCGTTTTCCATGTATTTGTCGAGATTCTCTGGTTCGAGCAATTTTTAGTTGTCGTCGCTTTTCCAGATTCTCAATGACAGTAGGAACAGTCTCACATACGTTTTCATGTAATTGCGTTAGAACTTGCTGTGTATTATGTTGTACTGCAGCTGCCGCAATTCTAGCATTGTAAGAACCTCGTGCACCAAAGTTAATGCGCTTTCCTGCGATTTCTTTGCAGATTATCGAATTAAATGATTCTGCAGTATTATTTGTTACATTGAACAATAAACTTTCTGAATGAGCGCTCAGATATGTGACAGCACTCTGTACTTTTTCATAAAGACCGTATAACTTTAGATACGGTACATAATTTTTCTCATTTGTGTTATCGCATGTACGACCACGTTCCTTACATCGCTTATGTTCGCCAAAGATATGATTAGGAATATTTAATATATCCTTCTGTAATTCCTTGGCTATACAAGAGTAAGGTCCTTTCTCTTGTCTTCGAATGGCCGCTTCTAAAACTTCTAAAACTTGCTTCTAAAACTTGTTTCCGAATTCTTGAGATATTGTTTTTCACAATATTTCGGCATTGGATGAAGCTACGGTTTCTATGAAATTTTTGCTGAGTCGTTTCTGCGACAACTTTTAATTTTTTACATAGATTACGGAGCAAATGATTAGTGCATTCTATTTTTTTCACTGTCACCATTTGCTCTCGGTATGGATTGTTGTCAAGAATGGACTGATATACATTGCTATCACCATCGGCAATGAGTGTTTTAAAAATCAGTCCATGCATTTCAATGCTACATTTAAAACCGTCAACAATAGCATCACTCTCCATTTTCGTAGAGCTTGCATTGCGGTCATAATTTTTATAGCATTTATGACTTTTTACTTGCATACCTATTCGTTGCGCTGTGTCACATACCGTACAATATTTATTGCGGATGCCAATGAAGAGAACTTTCCTTGTGCGATGACCAATAATAGCTCCAACACCGGAAAGTGAATCGTAAGCAGTGCCGTACGATCTCTTCATCCAGCTACCATCTGCTACAACAGTTATGTATGGAATACCGTTGATGGTTTTACTTCTTTCTATAGCAAGCTGCTTTTCAACTTCGCCTGCCTTTTTCATATTTTCGAAAGCTATTCTTTCAAAATCATCGATTAATAAACTTCGATGTTCAATATATGTCTTCTCAGACATACACGGGATATTCGCAGCTGCAAATATCTCTTCCATTTGAGCATACCCAACTCCAGCCGAGATAGTTCCAGCTGTGACAGCCGTGTTGATGTCTAAGCTTTTGCCATCTGTGGGATGTGACCAACAGTTGTCTTTGGCATTGCACATTAGGCATTCAAAGAAGAACTGTGTCCTAAATCCAACGCGACGAGTATTTACGAGTATCCAATCTTGAAATCGGCACTCTACTCCTCGTATATGATTGGCAAATGTCTTGCGCATTTCTTTCCAAAAGAATGAAATGTTCATCATGCGATCACCTTCAATCTCATGTTCTTGGATATGAGCATCCAGAGAGCTTTTGGTGATTTTTTCGATGACAAGGGTATCGTCATCGTCGCATGTTTGAGCATTTTCGTACGTACCTTTATTTATTGGTGTTACATCCAAGTATTCTTGGGTACGAAGCTGCGTATCCATCATATCGGGATTTTCCCGGAAAGTGATAGATTCGTTCTCCGTACCCGTACTTTCACCTGCCTCTTGTTGCCTTTGACTCCTCAGTAATTGCCGCCTGCCAAAAAGAATAATCATGTAATATGTACAAGTAAAATATCTTATCACATACTATTATAATATATATAACTTTTTAAATATTGATGATTTATTGTTGAGAAAACAAAAAATTATAATTCTTTAAAAAATAGGAACGCAATCCATTGCTGTATTCTTATATTTAACTAGCTAACTAAACTATTGCTCAATTAACTAAAGTATATACTTAGGTATAAAGTATATATTTAGATTTTGATTAATATTGATGATATATAATCAATATTATAATATAATCTCATAATATTGACATAATCGTATTTGTAGACAAAAATGCCTTCAAAATAAATAATACCATCAAAAGTGTGACGGTTCTGATTTTTTAAATCAGTATCATCAACAAATAGACGCTTCTGCTTCTTATTTAAGCAGTATCGTCAAAATTAACGTAATTAACAATAAATGTTATTTATATATTTTGTCTGTCATCAACATTTACGCGTCAGACATAAATTTGCTCAGTATCGTCGGAATAGACGGAGCTGATATTTAGTTTTTTCAGTATCGTCCAAATTGACGTTTCTGATCTTTATCTTACCAGTATCATCAGAATTGACGTTTCTGGTGTTAACTACTTCTACAATTAAATTATTCTATCTACAATTATTACTATGTTGATGCATATAAAACGTTACAGTTTTTGAAGAATAATTTCATAAATACACAAATTATAGTGCAAAGTAAAACCGTAATTGTAATAAACTGTAAGTGATTAAGTTGTAGATAATATAACAATGCTATAAATTAACATGACAACAATATTTATACATATTTTCATTTTAAAAAATTCAACATTTTATATGCATCAATCTGCTAAACAAAAGTCTGAGCACATCTGGTGTTTTTCGTTCTGAAAATTAATTTTTTAAATTTATTTTACTGACTTAAAGAATATATATATTATATAAATTTACAGGTTTACTCATTTTAAGGAGTATATTCTTTTATCTTCATAAGTAATTAATATTTTTTGTCTTCCTGGTATTACATTACTTTTAAAAATGTGCACAGATTTTTGTTTAGTACAATAATATACAACTATTTGTAAAAAAAAATTAATTTATATGCATGCACACATATACAGCAATGAATAACGTTCTTATCTTTTAAAGATTATACATTAGACATTTGTTCTATAATATATCAATTTATAAAGAAATAATAACAATAAAAATCTAATAAAAACTATTATTTCAGTTACTTTACTTTTTCTAACGTTATAAATAAATGACATACAATTCAAAAACTTGATACAATTAATAAAATCAATATAAATATAATAACATAATAATATTAAATCAAATAGTATTAAACAAATAGATTCAATTACTCAAAATTAACCAAATAGAATAACATAAAAATATTCACATCCTATGTTCAAGAAATATTAATTTATAAAACATTTTTTTATATATATTTTTCATATTGTATACAGGATAGTCTATTTTAATCTATCCACGTTGATAACTCAGAATGGAAGCGAAATTGAGACAAATGTTTCAGACAAAAGTTTTAGGGTTTGAAGGGGGGCATAAGGTAATGTCATTGCTTTGACCTTGGGCAGTCGTTTGAAGGTCAAGTAATGGTCACCTTCATTTTCTCAAACGGAACCTCCTACTGTTTATTACATATTCTTGTTGCTTATCTCGGGACCTTTCCAAAACACTATAATTGAGTATATTTTCATTAAATATTTTTCGAGATATTTTAAATTTTGTTATGACACTTTTTAAATATAAATATGTATGTATACCAGAGCTGGGATTTAGTTGCACATTTCGGGCCGATTCCCGAGGCGACGCCTCCTATTCCCCCACTGCCGCTCGAGACTCGGCGGCCGAGCCGCCGACAGCGCGCTTGACACTGTTTCTCAGGAACGTCACGCGTGCTATACGTAGGATGGAACTACATTCCCCCCGAGCAATATTAAGTAGCCAGTTAGAACAGTTTTTATTTTAATAATTAATAATTGAACATCCTTATATTATTATTATTATTAATATTATATATATATTGTTGCTATTAAATTACATATTTAAATAAAACCTGTAATAATTATATAATATTTTTTTGGAACTCTTAGTTTGTGTGTTACACTTATAACAAAATTACATAATAATGCATTTATTTTCTCAATATATATAGAATACAATTGATTAAGGAATCGGTAAGCGTGGTGTGTGTAGAAATATGTACTATATATAATTATTATTGTATAATTATAATTAGGATAATAGTTTCCACGCCACCCATGAGGTACTATTGCTGACGTATTTTTCTTTTAAAGTAATTTCTCCAGGCCTCCACTGAAAAGAAAAATAATGTGAAAAAATTTATTAATAAACAAATGAAGTGAAATCAAAGGAACAATCAATAATTGTAAATATTAAGTCAATTTTCTAGGCCATTTACATAATTCTACAAGAGATGGGATATCTATAATATAGGAATGTTAGAAAAAATATTTTGCATTTTAATGAAGCTAATAATGTATCGCTGAAGGAAGAACGTTTATTGATTTTTATATATTAATCTTCGAAAATGAGCGTTTACATAAGTATGTAAATTCGAACATGAAAAAAATTCTAAGACCAAAATTTTTGAAATTAGAATACTTTAAATTATCTAAATTTTTTTAAAAATCCACTCCTTTTCCTGAATGCATTTTGAGGGAAAGATTATTTTGCAAATCGCAAATTTTCTCTTAAAATTCTAAATTTTTTCTTCGATTTCCGCAGTGAGAGGATTTTCAAAAAGAACTAAGTCCTTTCTAAGACTTTCAAAGTCAGTAAAACGCGTGTCAAACTGACTTATTAATGTCAATTGAATATCAGTCAATTAAATGTCAAAGTCAATGAAATAAAAACATTTTTTTAAATTACAACTTGTGCCGTATTCTCCGAAGAGAATCTGACAGGAGGGATAGAAATGAGAAGTATGTTTTTCTAAATAATTTTTAAATAAAACTAATTTCCTACAAAATGAGTAAATATGACTAACTGATTGACATATTGTCTGGACATAAGACCAACCAGACAATATGTCAATTAGTTAGTCATATTGACTCATTTCGTAGGAAACTAGTTTTATTTAAAAATCACTTAGAAAAAGACAATCTTCATTTCTACCCCTCTTGCCAGATTCTCTTCGAAGAATACGGCACAGTTTGCAATTTTAAAAAATATATTTATTTAATTGACTCTTTAATAAGTCAGTTCGACACTGACTTTGAAAGTCTTAGAAAGGACTTAGTTCTTTTTGAAAATCCTTTCACTGCGGAAATCGAAGAACAAAATTTAGAATATCAAGAGAAACTTTGCAATTTGCAAAATGATCTTTCCCTCAAAACGCGTCCAGAAAAAGAAGCGGATTTTTTTAAGATTTTAGATCATTTAAAATACCCTAATCTTAAAAATTTTGGTCTTCGAATTTTTTCCATGTTCGGATCCACGTACTTATGTGAATGCTCATTTTCGAAGATGAAATGTATAAAAACCGATAAACGTTCTTCATTAAACGATACATCATTAGCTTCATTAATGCGAGCTAGTTCTTCTAACATTCCTATAGATATCCCATCTCTTGTAGAATCATGTAAACGGCCTAGAAAATCAACTTAATTTTTACAATTATTTATTGTTCTTTTGATTTCCGCTTTTCCGCTTATTAATAAATTTTGTCACATTATTTTTCTCTTTAGTGGAGTAGGCCTACTGGGGAAACCACTTTTAAAAAAACGCGTCAGCAATAGTACCTCATGGGTAGCGTGGAAACTATTATCCTAATTATAATTATACAATAATAACACAGGACCACAAAAAAATTTTTTTGAAAAGCAACTGGGATCAGAGTAGGTGTTTTTTATAGATTTTGGGTCACTGAATCCGAATTCGTAAACCGTTTTGCTCCATCACGTCTAGATTTTTAGATAATCGAGAAAAATAGCGGAAAATCTGTGAAAATTGAAATAAACATTTAAAGAAAGAGCAAAAGTATAACATCAAAGAAAGAGAAAAAGTTTAACATCAAAATGCGGTCACAGAACTGATTTAAATATATTTTAGTAAGTTAAATAAAGTGCAAAAAAGGAGGATGTTAAAAAAGGGACGAATTTCGCCCAAAAAGGTGTAAGTAAAAGAAATAATGTTTTTTGTAGATCTTGATCTCCTGAATACGATAAAGCTAATAAAAAGTTCGTGGTGCTTGGGGAACACCTTGAAAATTGAGCATAAACGTGGTGTATTTACAGAAATTCGGATGAGATATATGCTATATCATAAAATGTACTGGTGAAAGATTTGTGGGGAGAGGGAAAAGGGGGAAGAAAGAGTGTTTTGTGTGCGTGTGTGTGTGCATGTGTGCGTGCGCGAGTGCGGGTGCATGTGCGGGTACGGGTGTGTGCGGGTGTGCGCGTGTGTGTGCGCGTGTGTGCGGGTGTGTGCACACTCGCACACACGCGCACGCGCGCACACACCCGTACCCGCACACGCACCCTCACCCGCACCCGCACCCGCACCCGCACCCGCACCCGCACCCGCACCCGCACCCGCACCCGCACCCGCACCCGCACCCGCACCCGCACCCGCACCCGCACCCGCACCCGCACCCGCACCCGCACCGCACCCGCACCCGCACCCGCACCCGCACCCGCACCCGCACCCGCACCCGCACCCGCACCCGCACCCGCACCCGCGCACGCACACACGCACACACACACACGCACACACGCACGCACACACACGCACACACACACGCACCCGCGCACACACACACGCACACATACACCCGCACCCGCGCACACACGCGCACACCCGCACCCGCACCCGCGCACATACACACACACACGCACACGCACCCGCACCCGCGCACGTACACACGCACACACACTCGCACACATACACCCGCACCCGCGCACACACGCGCACACCCGCACTCGCACCCGCGCACATACACACACACACGTAAACGCACCCGCACCCGCGCACGCACACACGCACACACACACACGCACGCACCCGCGCACATACACACACACACGCACCCGCGCACACACGCGCACACCCGCACCCGCGCGCGCGCGCACGCACGCGCACACACACACACACACAACACTCTTTCTTCCCCCTTTTCCCTCTTCCCAACAAATCTTTCACCAGTACATTTTATGATATAGCATATATCATCCGAATTTCTGTAAATACACCACGTTTATGCTCAATTTTCAAGGTGTTCCCCAAGCACCACGAACTTTTTATTAGCTTTATCGTATTCAGGAGATCAAGATCTACAAAAAACACTATTTCTTTTACTTACACCTTTTTGGGCGAAATTCGTCCCTTTTTTAACATCCTCCTTTTTTGCACTTTATTTAACTTACCAAAATATATTTAAATCAGTTCTGTGACCGCATTTTGATGTTATACTTTTTCTCTTTCTTTGATGTTATACTTTTGCTCTTTCTTTAAATGTTTATTTCAATTTTCACAGATTTTCCGCTATTTTTCTCGATTATCTAAAAATCTAGACGTGATGGAGCAAAACGGTTTATGAATTCGGATTTAGTGACCCAAAATCTATAAGAAACACCTACTCTGATCCCAGTTGCTTTCAAAAAAAATTTTTGTGGTCCTGTGTAATTATATATAGAATCTACATATTTCTACACACACCACGCTTACCGATTTTTTAATCAATTATATTCTATATATATTGCGAAAATAAATGGATTATTATGTAATTTTGTTATAAGTGTAGCACACAAACTAAGAGTTCCAAATAAAATATTATATAATTATTACAGGTTTTATTTAAATATGTAATTTAATAGCAACAATATATATAGAATATTAATAATAATAATAATATAAGGATGTTCAATTATTAATTATTAAAATAAAAACTGTTCTAACTGGCTACTTAAGAGGGTATGCCACCTTTGAGCATGAAATTTAACCTCTTTTTCACGATTTTTTTTAACATATAAGGAATAGAGCAATCGAAAATCGGCTTTAAGGGGTCTTTTTATTATACATTGAAGATGTAAAAAAAATTTTTTTGTATATAAAATTATTCGTATATAAAATATACACCCTGTCAAAAGAGGCCGTGTGCGTCACGGGGGTCCAGCTGGTGTACACGATTTCGGCTGACTGGTATGACCTAGAACAGAAATCCAAAAAAATTCTTAAACTGTGATAGATTGGCTATGGAGGTACGTAGGATTTTTGAAAATACTGATTTTTGCGAAATTGACACTAATTTGAACAAAAGTGTCCAAATTTACACTGAAAATTGTGTATAAAATTGGTTCTCAAAAAAAAACTAACAATCCAATTTAAAAACGGCTACGTACCTCCATAGCCAATCTATCACAGATTAAGAATTTTTTTTGGATTTCTGTTCTAGGTCATACCAGTCAGCCGAAATCGTGTACACCAGCTGGACCCCCGTGACGCACACGGCCTCTTTTGACAGGGTGTATATTTTATATACGAATAATTTTATATACAAAAATTTTTTTTTTACATCTTCAATGTATAATAAAAAGACCCCTTAAAGCCGATTTTCGATTGCTCTATTCCTTATATGTTAAAAAAAATCGTGAAAAAGAGGTTAAATTTCATGCTCAAAGGTGGCATACCTCCTTAATATTGCTCGGGGGGAATGTAGTTCCATCCTACGTATAGCACGCGTGACGTTCCTGAGAAACAGTGTCAAGCGCGCTGTCGGCGGCTCGGCCGCCGAGTCTCGAGCGGCAGTGGGGGAATAGGAGGCGTCGCCTCGGGAATCGGCCCGAAATGTGCAACTAAATCCCAGCTCTGATATAAAATATGAAATATATCATAAAATATTCACTTTTCGATGATTTCACCTTCATACTTTTAGATGTAGAATAATAAAAGAAATCAATTAATATAAAAAACACGAACAATTAGGTTGAAAAATTTTATTCCATTTTTTAATTGCATTAGTGAATTTTGCAAAATTCCATATTTTATAATTATTACTATTAACCGATTTCTGTTATTATTTTACATCTGAAAGTATTAACGTAAAATCATGGAAAAGTATGAATATTTTATGAGATATTTCATATTAAAAAGTGTCATGACGAAATTTAAAATATCTCGAAAAGTATTTAATGAAAATATACTCAATTTTAGTGTTTTGGAAAGGTTTCAAGATAAGCTACAAGAATATGTAATAAGAAGTAGGAGGTTTTGTTTGAGAAATTAAAGGTGACCTTTATTTGACCTTCAAATGACTACCCAAAGTAAAACCAATGACACTAGCTTATGTCCCCCTCGAAACCATACAACTTTTGTATAAAACATTTTTTCATATTTTCCATATTTTTTTTAGATATTTAGTTTGTCTCAAGTTAAAAAAAACACTGTATATATATATATACATATATATACTACATACACACATATATATATGGGGTATTCCATGGCATCTCAACTTTTTTTTCACATTCACCAATTTCTTTTGTTTTGCAGTATGTTATTGTACTGTATGATAGATTTCTTCTCAATTTTTTTTCAGAATTTTGAAAAAAATAAAAGTAAGATAATTATATTTTTAAAAAGATAAAACAAGATAATTATATTTTTGATGGAAATGAATTCTAACTACATTTTTCAATTCTTTCGAAGTCCCTGAAGAATAGTCAATTTCTAGAATCCGAAAACAGAAATTGCTAATTCTGAAATCTAATTTTTTCTACTTATTTAATATTATATCTTTTTTCTATTAGGCCTGGCATTTTAAAATTTTAACACGTTGTTAAACACAACTGAATGTATTCAAAGAAAAAAAAATAGCCTAATTGAGCATGGCACTTCGGAGATAATTAAAAAAGGTACTAAAAATTAATATAATAAAAAATAAAAATTACCATCTCAAAGTACAAGAAAAATCCAACAATTTTTATGTATATTAATTTTGTGTACATAAAACAACTTTCGAGTTAAAAATTTCCGAAAATATCAATTCTTAAAAAAAAACTCAAAATTCCACCGTAGATATCTACTGAAATAACGTCCAGAAAATTCTGAAAAAAATTTCGAAGAAACCTATCATGTAGTACAATAACATACTGCAAAATAAAAGAAATCGGTGAATGTGACTGAAAAAAAGTTGAGATGCCATGAAATACCCCATATATATATATATATATATATATATATGTGTGTGTGTATGTAGTATATATAATTTCCTTAATGATTGGATGTGAATATTATTTTATTTGATTAATTATTATTAAGTTTGTTAATTGTAGGTCTTATATAAATAAGGTTAGAAAAAAAAGTTATTAAAGTAATAATTTTTATTACATTGTTAACGTTGTTATTACATTTCTTTTTATCATTATATATAATTTATTTTATCATTAATTTGACATTTATGTAATTCCTACATTCTTTTTACTTATTTCTTGAGGAATATGTTATAAATATTTCTGAGTAAGTTAATATTTCAGAATTTGTATATTATTAGTATCTTTTTCTATATTAATTTATATTTTAAATGTTTATAAAAAAGGAATAACATTTACATTTATTTAATTAAAAGAAATTTTAATGATTTTTGATTTTAGACTTGTGAGCTTTTTGAATATGTGTAGGGCTTTCTGCATGCCAATTTATATTTTTCATACATGATTGCCTAAAGCACACGTTGATGAACCAGTTTGTGGGTCAATTAGTATTAGCGGGAGTATTATTAAAAACAGACAGGTATGCATTAATTTGATTCTCAATGACATTTATTAAAAGAATATTAAAACTTAGTTATTTAATTAGTTATTGAATTTATTTAGTTATTGAATTTATTTAGTTGTTACTTTGTCGAGCGAAACATTTGTTTATTAGTTATTTAATTTTTAAATTAAGAATTGTAAAAAGGACTTAAGTGTATAAATAGTTAGTTTGGTTCGGGTTGACATTAAGAGATTAGTAGCTTATTCTTCTGTAGTTTATGTAAATATATCGGATGCAATCACATGACTATTTAAATTACAATTTTTATATGGGTATATTATAATATATAAAAGTTGCTTATGGGCTTTGTTCATCTGTTATTTTATATATTAGATTTATATTACAAGCATATTGGTAGACGATTATTAATTTTATAAACAGGAATAATAGGGAGAAATTACTGTCATAAGCAGAGACCGGATCGCGGTGACGTTTTCCCCAGTCCACGCACGTGCTAGCGGCCGAGCGCCGCAAGAAGCAGTATCGCGTATGTGCGCCGCGCCAGTCTAACAAAGGGGGCACCATCGCGTAAAGTGTCAAAATTTTTAAATATACATATGTATGTATACTATTGTATACAAACAGTATGTACATACATATATATAATAAATTATTTATCATATACATTATTAATAATTATATAACAGTATATACATATGTACCTACTATATATATATATTTTTTTTTTGACACTTTACGCGATGGTGCCCCCTTTGCTAGACTGGCGCGGCGCACATACGCGGTACTGCTTCTTGCGGCGCTCGGCCACTAGCACGTGCGTGAACTGGGGAAAACGTCACCGCGATCCGGTCTCTGCTTATGACAGTAATTTCTCCCTATTATTTCTGTTTATAAAATTAATAATCGTCTACCAATATGCTTGTAATATAAATTTAATATATAAAATAACAGATAAACAAAGCCCATAAGCAACTTTTATATATTATAATATACCCATATAAAAATTGTAATTTAAATAGTCATGTGATTGCATCCGATATATTTACATGAACTACAGAGAAATAAGCTACTAATTTCTTAATGTCAACCTGAACCAAACTAACTATTCATACTTAAGTCCTTCCTACAATTCTTAATTTAAAAATTAAATAACTAAGTTTTAATATTCTTTTAATAAATGTCATTGAAAATCAAATTAATGCATACCTGTCTGTTTTTAATAATACTCCCGCTAATACTAATTGACCCACAAACTGGTTCATCAACGTGTGCTTTAGGCAATCATGTATGAAAAATATAAATTGGCATGCAGAAAGCCCTACACATATTCAAAAAGCTCACAAGTCTAAAATCAAAAATCATTAAAATTTCTTTTAATTAAATAAATGTAAATGTTATTCCTTTCTTATAAACATTTAAAATATAAATTAATATAGAAAAAGATACTAATAATATACAAATTCTTAAATGATAATTTACTCTGAAACGTTTATAACGTATTCCCCAAGAAATAAGTAAAAACATGTGTGAATTATATTAATTTCAAATCATTGATAAAATAAAATTATATGTAATGATAAAAAAAATTTTAATAAGAATATTGAGACATGTTCGTTTATCACTGACAGTTCACTGCCGGTACTGGAAGTCTGTAATGTGCGTGACATAAACTATACGTTTGCAGTACTGGCAATGAACTGTCAGCAATAAACGAACATGCCTTAGGGCCGATATCACAGTCTCCGATTAACGTGATCCTCCGATTAAACTCACTCTGCATCTCTTTCTAACTATCCCTCTAGAAAGAGATGCAGAGTGAGTTTAATCGGAGGATCACGTTAATCGGAGACTGTGATATCGGCCCTTAATCTGATAAAAACTATATTTTACTAACTTTATCTTTTCTAACCGTATTATTATAACCTCAACAATTCAAATAGTTAATATAATTAAACAGAATAATATTAATATCTTATATTATACATAAAATATGATTGATGTGGCAATTTATTTCTGTGTAAATTAGTAAATGTATAAACACTTTACCTTTTCATGAAGGCGTGTTTCCGAGAGAGTCTCCAGGCACCTCGAGGCAAGTTCTTCGTGCGATGTAACACCATAATTGTAAAAGTACTATTGTCTTAATAAATACTCGTGCAGAACACGTAAAACACAACGTGAATGCAGAAATGTATAATGTAATCACTCCCGATCACGTCAAAGCACGTCAAAAGCAGCACGTTTCGTGTCACGAACGGATTTTCACGAACGGTCGTTGCGACACAGTCTATCTCTCTCTGTGATTCTTCTTTTTTTTACCGCTGTTTACCGCGAGCGGCGAGACTATCCCGCGCCAGCGTTATGCCCGTGTCACACTACGTATCGCGGACGCGGATCGGATTGGGATTACGGATCGCGGATCGGATATCAGCCAATCACAGATGAGCTGCTCGTCTGCGATTGGCTAGATTACGATCCGTGATCCGCAATCTCAATCCGATACGCGTCCGTAATACGTAGTGTGAAGAGCACTTTAAGGAAATGCGTATCAGTGAGTCGCGCGCTTGAGAGAGAGTGCGTGTGTACACCCTGAAAAATTTTGTGTACCAAATGTCAATGAAAGTCCACTCTAAATTTTGTGTTAAAATAACTCATTCATCGTGTTACTTGTTGACATTTAGGAAAGTTATATCAACATTTTTACAAGTTATTTTTACATTATTGTAAACATATATTGTAAAAAATGTCGATATAACATTTCTAAATGTATAACATTTCTAACATGTCAACAAGTAACACGATGAATAAGTTATTTTTAACACAAAATTTAGAGTGGACTTTCATTGACATTTTGATAAACAAAATTTTTTACTGTGTACGTGTGTATGTTTGTGTGTGTGCGTGCGCTCGACGATGCTGCTCGCCGCGGCGCGGGCGGTTCGCTGCGTGCACGAGCCTGAATTGAATTGTGCCTTCAAACTCCTACTTCAAACTTACATTTTCTGAACAATAAATTAATGTAGAACGATGATTTTTTTTAAATCTGGGGTAGCTTGTCGAGCTATAAACAAATAATGCAATTAATTTTTTCTAAAACTGTATACAAGCCAAAAATTTTTAATTTTTTTATTTTTCATATTTTATTTCTCTTGTTTATTATTAATAAATGATGTTTTTAGAGTGAAATACATAATGCAGTAACAAATAGATGTCGCATAAAGCACGTCTTATTTAAATCTTAAAAATATGCAAATTTTGAATTTTTTCGTATAAATATAACAAATTTTTTATATGCAACAAGCTTACACTTTTCTTTTTAATATTTACTACATAACACTAATTTTACATACTTACTTTATTCACTTATGAGATATACAAATATTTGATAATGTAGAAATTATTTTATATTGATTTTTGTATGGTAAAAGTTAAAATGGAAAAGTGTAAGCTTGTATGCATAAATATGGTTAATAAATACTCACGTACAAGTGCGCGCGCAAATATACAGTTTATCAATTCATTTAAATACATTTTGTGCAATTACTCGGCAATCAAAGTTTACTGTAAGGAAAAAGTACCTGTATTGATATTTATAACTAATTCCTAGCAATAATATTTAAAAATCGGCCTCGAAGGATCTCTTGCAAATTTCAAGACGATCATTTAAAAAAAATGCGTTTAAATTGGTTGAAAACTGAGAGCTCTATACATTTTTTAAACAAATTGCGTCCTGCGGGATCACTGAGTAGCGGCGCGGCGTGTTGCTTTCGCCCGAACGTCGAAAAGTCCACCAGCGACGTTTTGCAAGCCGAGCGCTGAGCGCGTGGCAACGCTGTAGCTGAGCGCACACGCGGCAACTCTGGATCACGTGTCGTACGCCGTTGTGGCGCGCCACAACGTGAATTCGCTGGCGTGCTCGATGCCTCGATGTTCGATCGTGTTTTGTCCGGACGGCTATTTACAACTAGTGCTTTCCACGCCACGTGAAGATGTCGACGAGGAAAAAATGTAAGTAGACACATTTTTTAATATAAATGTATATAATAGTGTAGTAATTAGTGTAGTGAGTGAGTGAGTGAGTGAATGATCGCGAGAGAAAGCAGGAAAGAAAGGGAAAAAAAAGCAGAAGAAAACGAGAGATACATTTGAAAGAATTATTCTCTTGCGTTTTCACTCATTCGCTCACTCTCGTTTTCTTCTGCGTTCTTTTTCTCTTCT